>NC_040041.1:31582674-31882674 GCF_003713205.1 Coffea eugenioides
ATGAGAAATCTAATGAATGTTGGGCTGCAAGTTTTCTGTAGTTTCTGGGAATGAAAACTCAAGTGGCCGGAAAATTTCCAAATTGCCGCATGCTCTCTCTTTCGGTTTTTTTTTTGTGCATAAAAATGAGACTTTGTGGTTGAAAAGTGGAAAGATTACTGGATAATCTTGCGGTTTTGATCTAAATTTGTTGGTTTGGCCATTAGGTAAGTTTGGATTACATCCAAAATTCATCAGAATTTGAACCCAACATGCTAGAGTTTAGGAGAAGCAGCAAGAAATGTTTTTCTGGTTTTTGCAAATCTGTTGAGGAGAAGGGATCTTGAATCCTTGATCTTGTGTCATTGTATGATTTGTGTTAAGTTGGGTCTTGTGGAATTAATTGACAGGCTTGCATGTTTCCTTTCATTTCTTGTCCACGGCTGTTTTCCTGCATGAATGGAAGCCGAAAGTTGCAGAAAGTTTCAAAAGTTGTTGAATGGTTTTCATTGCAGAAATCTTCCTCGTATGCATGCATGGATTTTTTTTGAGTTTCCTTCTAACCCCCCAATTCTCCCTTTGTTTCACTATGGCCCAAGCAATTGAAAAGATTAATCAAATTGATCCCTCAAACTTTCTTTTTCCTTTCAATTAGACCCTAATTTTGTGAATCATGGGTTGTTTAGTTATTTAAATGCTTTCAATGGTTTAACTTCATGTTTATCTGGTTATTTGAGATGCCTTGACCATTTTATTGTTTTGAAGCTAATCTTTTCATTCATTTTCAATCACCATTGGCAAGGGAGGTAACCTCTAGTCTCCTGGAAGTTTAATTTTCCTAACGTGTCCTACGTGTTATGTTGTTGAATATGCATGCTTTAAAATTTTCGCTATTCATTTTAATGTTTAAATTTGTCTATTTTGACTTCTCCTTTATTTCGCCTTTTTAATTAGCAAGTCATTTGAAGGCACTTGAATGCCAAATTTGTAATAGTTAGGTATTTATTTTATTTATTTTATTTTATTCCGTTTCCCCTTTAGATTGTAGTAGGCATCCCCCTTTGTAATAGATAGGGCTTCCTTTGCTTTATTTGCCCTATGTGATTTGCATGCTTACGTGCTACGTGTTACTTGCTTTCTTAGGGTCTTGCATCTAGATACCATACTTATGTGTTATGTGCTACATGTGATTTATGTGTTTATTTGCTTTATTAGCCTTTACATGATTTATTTGATTTGTAATGAACATGGACGACACCACACTAGTCCAATGCTAGTTGTGGTCCCTTCCTCAAGTCCACACTAGTCCAACGCTAGTTGTGGCCTTTTGTTCCCGTTTTCCACTAGTCCAACGCTAGTAGGAACTCATAGATATGGGCTAGTCCAATGCTAGACCCTTAGGGATCTCCCTCGCTAGTACATACTTGCATGTCTCACCACATTTCATGCATTTTTCTTAGTTTTCTAGCATTTGGCATGCCCCTCCAACCCTTTCCCCTTCATTTTAGGCTTTTGCATTCTCATGCAGTTATAGGGTACATTTGCTTGAGAGTCCCCTTTCGATAAGGGAAACGAGCGAGTGTGGCTACAAAATAGCCTTAGCACACTAGTTCTTCCTTCTAATCAAAGGAAAAATTAAAGTCGTGCAATTAGGAGTCATTCCCGCACCCGACTTGATGCATACCTCTAGGTTCATGCACTCTCATTCTTATCATATCACTTCCTCACTCTTTCATCCACATTTTCTCACTACTTATGTTTTTCTCAATCCACATGCCATGTTTGCACATTTTTCTTCTTTTATCATTTTTTTCTACCTCACAAATTGCACCCAATTGTACTTATATGTATCTACAATTATATTTTCATCCATTTGCACACAAACACCTTTATTTTCTCAATTTGCACACATGCACTTGTCTTACATTCGCACACATGCACGTTTTCTTACATTTTCACACTTGCACTCGTATTTGAGTCTTCACTTGCATCATTCGCGACCTCTATGAGGACTTTCCTTATTGGCCACCACAACTCATGTGGTTGGGACCAAAAAACTTCATAAGAGACATTTTAGATTTAGGATTGCATTTTTTTTTAGCATCCATTAGTCATATCCAACATGCAAAACATACTTTGGGTAGAAGAATTAGGAAAAGTGGGGCTAAATCACGCAACTAGCTCTTGCTAGGGTAAGGGAGTGCCTTAGGCTTTGCCTTTGCCTTCTCCCTTATCAAATGTGACCCCCGATCCCTTTCTTTGGTTACGTACACCTAAAAGTTCTTTAAAAGAGTTTGTTACTTTTTCGTTCAAAATACTAAAATCATTTTTGGGTGACTTGGTACACCCTAACTCTATACCAAGTGGCGACTCCATTTTTCATTAAAAACCCTTTTTGAACTTTGTTTGGCCAAATCGTCGCATTTTCAAGTCCCACGGCCTTTTATTTTCATTTTCACGCACGTTCACACACTACTTTCACCTTTATCAAAACGTGGGGCGCGACAACAATTAAGCATGTATCAAGTATTCATACACTTGACACTCCCCAAGTAACAAGAGCAAGTAGATTCAATTGAAGTTCAAGGGTCCATCGTGGGGTCCTCTGGAAGGTCCTCGTGTGCGTCTGAGCAAAATATAATAGACTATCATTTTTAAACCCCTACTATTAAAGGAGATCGTATCATAGTACAATCTTAGAAAGTCTCGTGAAACGAGCCTTATTTATCCTAAATCGAGGCTCTCAAGTGGGGTTTCAAAGTACAGGAGAAATTTAGTTTTCATCTTGGAAATCAAGTATAAAACGTTCAAGTAGTGTCGAAGGAATAAGGAGTACTCGAAAAACTCCATTTTCTTGAAATTCGAAAAATTTCAGTTTTGATATGATACATTTGAAAAATCGTATCTGACGCTTTACAAGTCAAAAATTGGAAAACTTGGTATCGTTGGAAACCTCTTCCAAGGTACTAAAAGTTCATAGAATACTCTCTTCCATGATTCCAAACGGAGAGTATTCAAAAATTGGCTCAAAGTTGCTGTTTTAAACAAGAGGACAGCTTTCGGGGTTGATTTTTGGCCAACTTTGGAAATTCGGCAAAATTCACCCAATTTGAACAAGCCTTTGGAATTTAGAACTCAATTAGAGTTGCAAACAAGGTTTAAAATAAAATAAGCGGAATGAGAATTGAAATTTCGAGCACCAACATATGGTAGCTCAAAATTACCCAAATTTCTTTGTTAAACGAGGGTTTTTCAACATCAAGTCATGAACTTTGGAAATTTATTTGAACCATGAAACGACCTCGGAATAACACCAAAATTAGCAGTATAATACTAACATGTAAGGGTCGTTCCTCTACCAAATTTCATGGAGAAATAAGCACAGAAAGTGGGTTAACAAAACCATTTAAATTTCAAGAAATTCTAAGGCTAAGTTGCCTTTGAACTTCCGTTTTGCTGTTTCCAAACATTTGGTCAAGGAACATCTCAAACATGGTTCATTCCAGTAGGAAATTTTCAAAATATGTTCAAGGTACATTCGATAGATGATTTACAATAAGAAGCTTTGGATAACAAGTCCCAAACCGTAGTTAGTTTCAAATCTGTCCAAAACGCTGTTTTTATTCACAAAGTCAGTTTTGAATTTCGATCATAAATCACTCAATTCAACTCAGAATTGAGCGTGGTTGGTGGCGTTAGAAAATAGACTCATAAGGATATATTTTCTCAGAAGAAACCATTTTCAAAATCTATCCATAAACAGCTCATTCGTGAGCATCAATTTGCAACTCGTGTGCTGCCTTCCAGGAAGCAACGAAACATGACAGTGGATTTCAAACGAATGGTTTGGCTCACTCAAATGGAATCAGAACGTGCATTTTATACCGTTAGAAATCTGGGAACATCTAATTTCCAGTGCCACAAACGGAACTCGATTCCGATACCGAAGTAAAAGGATATAGCCGAAACAAATACACTGCCTAGGTGAATACGGGATAAATTTTCAGATTGCTAAGCTGTCGTAAATCCAACATTTGGGTGACCAAATCAAGTTATTTTTCAATGAAACTTTTTACACAACCAATATAACATGTAAAAAACATAATCAAGCCATTAGAACCTCAAAATTTTGCACAAAAGTGGTCGGACAAGGTAGGGGTAAAATGGTCACTTTTGCTCCAAGCACCTCCTTTGATTTTCTACCAACAATTCAATATTAATCCACTAATATAAGCACTAAACCACCATTAATTTCATCATCAATCATCAAATCAGTCTTTCCATCAAAGTGGGAGTTCATAGAGCCCACTCACCAATTTTACAACAATTTAAAGTTACCCATGAGAATCCAAGAGCTCATGAGTGTAATCTAACTTCCACAAATCAAGAATTAAGAGGTTGATCGTCCATTACCTCTCTTGATGTGCAAGACAGAAATTTCGGCTCTCCTTAGCTCTAGAAAACCCGTGGATTGCAACTCCTTTTCTTAGTTAGATGAAATCTCCAAGTGTTAAACTAAGTGTGGGTGAAATTTAAAGTGAATTGGAGGAAGTTTGATGAAGATTTGATGAAGGAATTTGAAGAACTCTTGAGCTGTTTTTCTTCTTCTTGTTCGGCTGTTAGGAGAGAGAATAGAGAGGGAAAAATCTGATGGAACTTGCTTCTTGAAGATAGCTTAATGGTTAAGTATTAGGTGCACAAAGTCAACCGCAAATAGTGCGCGTACGCGCGCGTTTTGTGCTCGATTCCTCTTAAATTTGTTATACTACTGCACTAAACCTATAATGCACTTACATTCATATCATCATTATTCACTCTTAGTAGTCCCAAAATAAACGTCTAAGGTCATTCAATTAATCGCGCGCGTAAAAACGCGTATTTCCAATTTAAGCGCGATAACGCGAAATTTCTAAGAAATTCTTATAACGATAATATTACTAACTAATATGTGAGCACTTAAACATAAAATACCTAGTTTAGAACTAATGTACATGTCTTCAATTTTTTCAAACTTATTGTATCCTCGATTCAATTATTTACTCCAATCGCGTATTCACTATTTTCACTTAACGAGTCTTCAGAAATTAAATTTTGAAACGAGTCACTTTAAAAATATAACTAAGCCATAGATCCCTTTAATTAGGTCTAAAAAGGTTAGAAAATAATATTTGGGGCAATTGGCCAAATAAATAATTAAATGAGTTAGAATTTGGAGTTTAAAATAGGTAAATTTTTGTGAGTCTTTACATGAGTCCAGTATTAATTCCTCAATTAACCTTTCTTAATCTAATATCTTTACATGAGTCGAGTATTAATTCCTCAATTAACCTTTCTTAATCTACTATTGATCATTCTTAATTCTCCAATATTAATATACTCCCGATTCAAGTATAGCCCCGAAAAACGTGTACTCGTTATTCCAATCTAAACGAATTTTTCGAAAAAATGAATTTTCCAACAAGACGCTTTAGAATATAAAAGAGGCGTTGTTCCATATAAATGGATTTTTTTTTAAATGATTGAAATAAATAATTCGGAGAAAATGAGTAAATAAATATTTAAGTAAACTTGTAATATTCGATAAATAAGAAAATTTTCGGGTTCTCACATCCTCCCCTCCTTAAAAAGAATTTCGTCCTCGAAATTCACACCTAGGACAATATCATTCTCGTAGTGGTTAAGTCTACCAGATCAATCACTAACTTATGTTTTCTAACCCATGTTGCACAATTTCTATTCATTCAGCTAGCAATCAAACCTTGATTTTCCTCAGTAGATATTTTAAATCCCAGATCATAGGGCAACATAATCGGCCTTATGTCTACCTCACATAGGTAACGTCTTTACTCTTAATGCTACTATTACCGCCACTAATTCCAAATCATGAGTTGGCTACTTTCTCTCGTGATTTATTAACTTTGTAGTATATTCTAATCCATCCTTTAAAGCATCTGGATAAATCACAAAACTACCTCCTCCGCTCGATAGGACTAACACAAGTGCATCGGTTAAACACCTTTCACTTTTAAAATTCTAAATAACTTGCCAAGTCTTGCACTCTTAGAAAATTCCTTAATCAAACCAAAGGAAAGGTTCGACTACCACCAAGAACTCCAAATTTCAGTAGGATTTTCTAGTCGTTTCCTCTTAAACAACTTTCACTGTAGTTGAGTCAACAACAATTCCTTCCTTAGATATTGTATAACCTAGAAAGGTTATTTTCTTCCAATCGAACTCACATTTATCGGACTTAACGAAAGTTGGCGTTCTCTCAGGGTTGGTAAAACTATTTTCAGGTGTCTTTCGTGATCTTCTCAAACCTTAGAGTATACCGATATATTATCAACAAATGTCACCACCGATTCATCCAAATACGGTTTAACTCCGATGCATTAGGCCCATAAATGCTACTAGTGTATCAGTCAACTCGAAGGGTGTACTGACAATTCAAAGTGTCCATGTCTTAAATTGAAAGCGATGATAACCACATCAGTTTCTAGGATCCTTAACTGGTAATAGCTCTGCTTTAAATTCAACTTGAATAATATCACGGCTCCTTGCCATTGGTCAAAATTCCCGCTTATGTGAGGCTATGGAGTATTTGTGCTTCGTAGTCACATCGTTCAAGTCTCGATAATCTATATATATAGCCTCCAGCTTCCATTCCACATGTGATATCCGGTCCTTTAATCATTAGACTCATTAAATCTATCAAATATTTCCTTTCACTAACCCAATTTCCATAATCTTAATATATCAATTTGGCAACCAAATATTGGATCCCAACTTCAACCCTAAGTTCTCCACTTTTTTTTTTCATTACCAATCCCTGGTCATCTCCAAGATCTCGGGGTTGCCTACGCTCTCAAGTACCATTTCGATCACGTCTACTACCGTCCATGTCTTATACCAATCTAAAGGTGTGGCAAAGTGTAAATATACATATAAGCTATGAAATCGATTAAAAGTAAGATAACTTTTCATATCTTATACAAGATCACAATAGTACATCAAGTTGGAATAGGTTTATCAAATCATTTTAAAAGGAAAAAGGAAAACAATAAGATCATAACAAAATGTGCCAAATTGTCAAGATACAAAACAACAAAAGACTTTTTCCCTTTTCACAAGATTAAATTTCCAAAAGTGCTAGTCTAGTGTAGGGTAAACTACAACCCATATCCCTCGAGTGTAGTCAAAACATCCTCACTCGTAAAACTTCCACTACTAGAACCCCCCCTTCATAACCATTAGTACTATTTACTTCCATCTGGCACTTGATTGCTTTATAGTGGACCTAACTGGCTGTTGAGTATTTCCTCTTTTTGATAGGGTTACCAGAGCAATTCGAAAACTTATGCTCGGCACTACCACACTTAAAACATTTTCCTTGCTTACTCCAGCACCCGGCTTCAATGTGGTTAATCTTGCCACTGTATCCATAAGTTACATGAGAAGTGACGGCCTGACTAGCTTGAGAATTTCCTTTGTGTTTCTTCTCCAGTTCTACGTTCTGGCGTAGCAACTCAGTTTTCTCTGCATATTCTTGTTTCCACCGTTCTTCCCAGTACTCAGCTAATTTTCTTTGAAATTCTACCTCATTTCGAAGAATGTTCATCTCTTTACGCATTTTGCCCAAATTTGTCATCTTACCGGTTGGTTCAAGTCAAATGCCAGCCTGCCAGGCAAATCAAAGAATCGAAATGAGTAGCCATTCATAGGGGAGGCTCGAGCCATATTACTCTTGCATTCTTTTGCTTATAGATTGCTCCGGATTATAAATCTTAACTATCCTCTGCTTAACACAGGCGAGCTCTTAAGTCTCCACAAGATTACTATCGTTACTTACAAACACAACCAGATACGGAGACCTTATTCCTTACTATAAAATTCCATGTCTTAGTTCACTCTCCAATACTTATCTACAAAGTTGTCCGAGAAGAAATCATAATCTCTTGCTCTCACTAGTGCCTTATTGTATCCTTTTAAATCAATCTTACTATTTCAAAATTAGGTTCACCATGAAGCTTAGATAGGCGAACTTCAAGAATCATTCAATTTTCACACCTCACTTAATTCTTAGGTTGACTTATTGATCTAGAGCTTGGGTGCTCAACCAACCATGCTAGGACATCAATCGTATGATCAATAGCAGTAACTACGTGATTGTTTTCCTTCATTTTTAGGGTTTCGGTTCAGTCCAACAGTCGTTCCCTAATCATCCCCTTGAGCTTGGGGTTGCTTAATCCCTCGCCCTCAGTCCCTTTTCACTTGTTCGCCCACTCATAAATTTAACATGTTTAAAGGCATGACATAAAGTGAGTGCAGATAACTGGAGTTTGAAAAGTGATACCTGTGAGAACCCTGAAAATAGATATATAAGCCAGTGCATATTTCATTTGCATTTCTTTTATTCCTTAATAATTTCTAGCATTACTTTTACTTGTTTGCAATTAAGTACGTAAAATTAGGTTTATGTGAAAAATAATATAATTTTTCCTAAGTTATGAAATTTCATGGTTTTATTAGACTAAATTAATATCTTTAGGGTTAGATTAATTTTTCGCCTTAACATAAAATGTTAGAATACTTAAATTCCCTTATGCTAAATTAAGGATACTTGAGTCGATAGCCTTACTATCTTAAAATAAATTATTTAAATTCCAATGATTAATTTCAATTAGTTGCTAATGTTAAATGTTAATAAGAATTTCCGCATTAAGATGAAAAACCAATGAATTTTTGATAAACATGATACTAATATACTAAACATACTTAAGGCGTGAAAATTTCGATAAATATATCCTTATCTTCTTTGTTTTCATAATAAGTGCGTAAAAATAATTTTTATGTGCAAATTGACACCCTTGGATTTAATTATTATTTCGCTTGACTTTATATTACTAAATCGATAAATTTCGAGTTAGACTAACTCCACTTCTTGAGAAATAATAATTGGAAATTCTAATAACTAATTTAAGCGCTAAATAATATAGGAATTACTAGGAACCTTAATATTAAAGTTTAATCGAGAATTATTCGATAAAAATGGTTTAGGTATATTAGGGTATAATTAGGCGTTCAAATCACACTTGGGGATAATTTTTAGAATTAAGTTGGATTTGAGAAATTAAGTTGAGGTTAGGGAGCAAAGTGAAAAGACTAAAATGCCCTTACAATTCCATGCAAACCAAACCAATCCTCTGACCGCAAATTCAATTACCGCAACTATCACCAATTCTATACGCAATCGATTCTAATACACGAAACCTCTGCTCCTAAAACCGCGGCACCTTATACCATTACCTCCATTTCACATCTTAAACCACGGCACCACAATACTTCTTAATATCACTCAATCCTTTCTCATATCACTTACCGCAAACCATATACCTCTCTTTCCATTTCATATCTCAAACCGCCATTCCATTTCTCTGCACAAATTCCCCTCAGACCACAACACACTCCATAACTCCACCCAGTTTTCGGACTGAGAGCAAAAGAGAGGGAGAGACTCACCTCGTGTGTATCGAAGAGGAGGAAACCGCGGCTGCCAAATTCTCTAGTTCTGTCCGTGAGCTGGAGTGAAACCAAGGAGAAAACCGTGAGTGAGCTTCATCATTCTGCACCTCCATCTCGGTCAGCTGCAACCAGGTTCCAGCCGCAACTACCACAACCAAAACTTGTGCGAGCCGAGGGCCGAGAGGGTGAACAGGAAAATTTTCAGATTTCTGGTGAGTGAGCTGCAGTCTGAGGTAACCTCTGAGCTAGATTAAACTAATTAGAGGTTGATTGAGTTTATTAGGAGCATGCATGTAAAGCTAACCGATCGGATGATGAACTGGAAAAAAAGAAGAAGAAAAAAAAAACTGCTGTGCGAAGGGACAAATTCTGGCCGTGAGCTGGAATCAGAAATGTAGCTCCAATATTTTTTTCACCCTTAGCAATCCGAGCACCAAGGGCAATTAGCCGTGTGAAAACTTGATGTTTAAGACCATGCATGTTGATTTGTGCATTCGGATGATAATGTTAAAGCATAAGAGGAAAATTCTGTTTGAGAAGAAAATGCTTTAGCCGAGAAACTGGTTTAGAAATGCAGCTTTAATGTTGTTTCCCTGAAGTAATTTGAGCATGCAGTGGTGATTAACTAATTAAATCTTGGATGATTAATACGATTAGGGCCTGGCATGATAATTTTATGTAGTTGGATGATGTATTAAGGAGCTTAGGAAAATTCTGTGTTGATGAAAAGTTTCTGCCGAGAGTCTGCCTGAATAATGTAGCTACATTTGGTTTAAACTTGTTGCTTTGAGCCTATAACCTTAACTAACTAGCTAATAACAAATAAATTGAGCTTTGCATGTGGCTAATTAGCTGGTTAGAACCGAAATAAAATCACAATGCAATCAGTCTTCATGCCACAACAACCGAGGCTTTGAAGCTGGAAATTTCTGAAATTTTGGAGGAATTTTGTCGTTAATCGAATTTAATTCCTGAGTTAGATATGTTAATGAATTAGTTAAGTGATGCATATTGAATTTAAGAACTTAAAACACTGTTTTAGCTGAGGAAAATTTGATCCAAGATAAACGAGCTGCTGGAAAAATTTAACTAGTTGAGGACGGATTTATTGTGGTTTCTGGCTGGATCGTTTACGGAATTAAGACTTATTTGCCTTGGTATATGCTAGTATGAATGTCATACGTAAATATGGATGGTTTGAATAAAGGTCTTATGGTTTTAAAGAGAAAAAGGAGTCTTTCACAAGTGAAAAACTATGTTTTCAGATTTTCGGATTTCACTGACCAGTCTCAATAAAATTTTTTTATATCTGTGTAGGGAAAAAATCGTTTAAGGCGCCTGTTCAGTGGCATTGAAACTAGAATCATAGGCCTTGTCCTGTAGAAATTTCGTATTTTTCCTCCATGTGTACTGCTATCTGTGAATCCTCAAAGTTAGACTGTTTTGTTAAGAACTGTCCTGTCTCGTGAAACTGAAATTGGGTTTGGATCGAACTTTTAGCTTACTTGTGGTTTAAATTCTGATTGAATTATGGTTGGAAGTAATTGGTGTTGTCAAGGGCTAATGATTGATGAAGCCCTTGGCCATTTTGAATAATTTTATAAGCATTACTGGGTGATGAAATTTAATTGCTGAAATTTCTTGGAGGCCTTACCTTTATTTTTATTTGTTTAAGATGAGCTTGCTGAAACCAAGTGCTAATGATTGATGAAACCTTGGTCATTCATTTTATTTTTACCATAAATGCAATTGTTGAAATCTAGGGCTAATGATTGACGAAGCCCTAGTGATTTGCTATGTGATTTTGCCATATTTGATCCATAATATGATTTCACAACGGAATCGGAGCTGTGAAAGTCGTTTCTACCTTGGGAACTCGAGTAACCGTGATCAAATTAATCAAAAATATTTTCCAGCTAGTATTAAATTATAAAAACTCAATATCTAGTGTTTTGCCTAAAACTTTCCAACCCGATAATTTCCTTTAGCTCAAACTAGCCTTATTACCTTTGGAAAATGATTTTCCTAGTTTCTAAAACTCTAGCCTTGTTTTACTCCTTTTCTTTTCTCTAAGAATTGTCCTTGGCTAGTTAACTATAGGAAAAGTGCCAAAATACGAGTTTTAATAATTTTAGTTAAAAGCATAGGAACTTGCTCGGCAAGAAACCTTATTTTTAGGTAAAATAGTTTTAGTAATAATTTTTGCAAAAACCATAGCTTTAAAGAAATGTTCAAAGTAACTTCCTAACGTGGATATTAAGAGGTTTGTCGACTTATTTCAAGAAAATAATACTAGTTACCCTTTTATAAGGAAAAGTATCTTAAGGACAACTATAAGAAACATTTCTTCTACTTTTGTCAAGTTTTAACCTAAGGGACTCTTGATTCTTCTAAGGAAAAGTAGACTAGTAGTATATTAGATATACCTCGATGTCTATGAGCTTAAAAACTGAGTAGAAACTTATAGTTTCAAAATTTGGTTTTTAGGATATTGCGAGGACACGGAATTCGATTTCCAACTTGATATCTGAACTCCACTCTTGGTGAGTGTCCCTGCCTGTTCTATGCTTACCTGATTAATGCGCTTTCTCGGCTTGATATGTGACATTTGGAAATATGGTTTTGATCCATCGAAGTGAGCTATGTGTATTTTACCACATTAGCCGTTCGAGTGGAGACTTGCTTGAAATGTTTTCGTGAATATCCTGCTTGCACTATCTACATGCTGGACGCAACGTCGCTGGGTGAATCCCTCGACCAGTCTATACTAATCTCATGCTGGACGCAACGTCGCTGGGTGAATCCCTCGACTAGTCTATACTAATCTCATGCTGGACGCAACGTCGCTGGGTGAATCCCTCGACCAGTCTATACTAATCTCTTGCTGGACGCAACGTCGTTGGGGAAATCCCTCGACCAGTCCCAGGTATACTCGAGTACTACCGCTCTCATTTATTTTGTCGTGCGGGCCCGTAGCTGAGGTATGTTCGGTGGCCGGAGCTAAGAAAAATAAGAGTATCTACATGGACTTTAAGTAGTGAGAGTTGACGGAGGGTCGACTACGGTAATTTCTGATCAAGCGAGGAAAATGGCTCCTGAGAGCCCTGTATCCTTACGTTGTGCTGTTATACGCTTTCCTAACTGTTTAAACTTTGCTAAGTTATTAACCGCTGTTTGATATTATGTGATTGCATGTTTTGGGGCACCACTGAGCTTTAGCTCACCCCACGTTTATTTGTTTTCCTTGACAGGTTCTGGAAATTGAAAGCTATGAAACTTATTCATGTTTTCTTTTTGGAATGTATCTGAGTACTATGACTTATTTTGTGGGCTGTAAGGCGTTAATTGGGATAATGTACTTTCCTTTCGGATTACCACTTGAAGCTGGAAAATGTGTAAACCCTAATTTGATTGCTTGGCTTGTAAGTTTGTATTAATGGTGTATGTAATTATCTATCCGGATTGGTACGACTTTATACCTTGGTTCGTAGCACGTGGGACGTTTAAGAGCCTCAATTGGCTATTTATATACTCGCTATCTCTGAAGTTTAATGGGTGGTTTTTAGCGTGATGATATTATTCCGGGGAAATTTTTGTTTTGTTAATAGGATTAGGTTTTTTATATCGAAAGGATTTGGTTTTAGAATGCTTGCGTGAGTCCTGGCGAGAGGTTTGGCCAAAGACGGGCCCGCACCCCTTTGGTTCGCCTTAGGGGAAGGTGGGGTCCGCCAAATACCTTTTACGTCAAACAAATACAAGAATAAAAGGGGATAGACACAAATAATACAAAATGTGTACATCCAAATCATGGATTTGAAATCATGAAGCAGTAAAGTCAAGCATGTCATGAGTAACGTTTATTTGCCCCAAAAGATAGGAAACATAGTAAAACAAAATACAAAATGCAATGGCCTTTAAGCGAGCGCCACCCTGTCTATCATTGGTAAAACTATTAAGATAGTTTAAATCACTAACTTAGTGATTGGCGGAGCCAAAAAAATCTTCACTACTTCCGTAGGATCATTTTCATTTCCAGCCACTAGGAGTGTTTAGATCTCATGTCCTTATCGAATATCTTGTCATTCTCCACTTGTTCAACCAAGGTAACACATCCAGCCATCGACTTATCCATCCTATCTTTAATTTCGAGCACTACCCTAACAAGTCGATTTTTAGTTAGTTTTTTTTTTTTTTAACTTCTCACAAGGAGCCTTTGTCTTTCTCGCTCCTTAAGTATCTCAATCTCCACTTCAGGAATTCTAGTAGTCTAGGCATCCGCAATTGCTCTCAATTTTCGATTATCCCCTCGAATCACCCTAACTTCCTCGGATAGCCACTTTTAATGATCGACCACTATTAACACCCCATTATTTGGGTGCGAGCAAGTCCTTTGAAAATCACATAAAGTCCTAATTCTGTGAATTGGATTATCTCTCCAATGCTCCCTTAGATCTTTCTCGATAATGGACCACCGGAAGGCGTCCCGAGACAATTTAATATCACCCTTACCTTCCATAACTTACACTTAAAAGTAAAATCTCATGTGGGTCCAAACATATTCAATAAACTAGATTTGATCATTTCGTACTAACCCACATGTATCACACAAGATCAAGACTTCTTGTCATCCACTAATTCAGACCTAGGTTCTAGTTTTCATTATCACAAGCTATCACTTAACCTCCCAACCTACTCCACAGTCCAGCATCCTAAACTTTTAAGCTTAGGATACACTACAGAGATCTAAAGTCTAAACTCTGATACCAACTGTGGCGCCCCCACTTCTCCCTAAAGCGAACCAGAGGGTATCCGCGGGACGCCTGCCCAACTCTCACCAGGACTCAAGCAGTTTCCGTTTAAGCTTAATGCAAAACTATTCGACAGCACTGGATAAATAAGAAAGTGCGAAAAACTTCCAAACTTAACAATATATATAACGTTTATCCACTCTTACATGAAATTCCCAAAAGTTACATCAATACCCAAAATATACCACATCTGGGTACATCAAATATCCAAATCATACATAAAGTTTCCAAGAGTACAACCAATAAGAGGTCTAACCCAAATTACATTAGAAACCCTAAGCCAGAAGTGCATCAAAAGGGGGTTTCTCCAAATTCATTCTATGTCCATTCCTGTTAAGGAAAACAAATCTATGGGGTAAGCAAAACGCTCGTGAGGCAAAGAACACACATGCAAGCACATAACCTAAGTAACAAACCCAAATAACAGGTCAATGGATAAGTACAAGTAATTGACAATTCCAATAAAATGTAAACAGAAACAATTCAAGAATATGGTAGCTCTCAGGAGCTAAGTTCCACTTGCTTTGTCAGGGCCATTAGTATACCTTCCCGCGATGACACTCTGTCAACCGGGTTGGTATTTTCAATCTGTAGATCACCACTTACTTCCATCCGTCCACCGTACATACCCCCACCGGGCCCGAACGTCATTTATAAGGCGATACTTCGACGAGTATGCCAAGCAAGATCTCTCCAATAGATCAAACTTATCAGTTTTCTCATGGCTCGCCAAGGTTCCCGACCAAACCCATGCCGGCTCGAGTCCAAGGTCTGCCTATGAGTTTGGGCGTCCCCCAGTTAACATTTATAAGTCGAGGAGATTCACTCCAGCGACGTATGCAGCCATAGCATACCATTACATTTCATTCAATACATTTCAGTCATTCATTTAAATCATTCATAATTCATTCGTTTCATTTTAATCATGTGTCATTCATTTCAAATAAGAACGAGTGCGGTAAAGTACACACTCGTCTTCATTTTCAAAATCTCCAAACAATTATAACAATTAAGCATGTATCAAGTATTCATACACTTGACACTCACCAAGTAACAAGAGCAAGTAGATTCAATTGAAGTTCAAGCGTCCATCGTGGGGTCCTCTGGAAGGTTCTCGTGTGCGCCTGAGCAAATAATAATAGACTATCATTTTCAAACCCCTACTATTAAAGGAGATCGTACTATAGTACAATCTTAGAAAGTCTCGTGAAACGAGCCTTATTCATCCTAAATCGAGGCTCTCAAGTGGGGTTTCAAAGTACAGGAGAAATTTTGTTTTCATCTTGAAAATCAAGTATAAAACGTTCAAGTAGTGTCGAAGGAATAAGGAGTACTCGAAAAACTCCATTTCCATAAAATTCGGAAAAATTTCAGTTTTGATATGATACATTTGAAAAATCGTATTTCACGCTTTACAAGTCAAAAATTGGAAAACTTGATACCGTTGGAAACCTCTTCCAAGGTACTAAAAGTTTATAGAATACTCTCTTCCATGATTCTAGATGGAGAGTATTCAAAAATTGGCTCAAAGTTGTTGTTTAAACATGAGGACAGCTTTCGGGGTTGGTTTTTGGCCAACTTTGGAAATTCGGAAAAATTCACCCAATTTGAACTAGCCTTTGGAATTTGGAACTCAATTAGAGTTGTAAACAAGGTTTAAAATAAAACAAGCGGAATTAGAATTGAAGTTTCGAGCACCAAGATATGGTAGCTCAAAGTTACCCAAATTTCCTTGTTAAACAAGGGTTTTCCAACACCAAGTCATGAACTTTGGAAATTTATTTGAACCATGAAACGGCCTCGGAATAACACCAAAATTAGCTGTATAATACTACCATATAAGGGTTGTTCCTCTACCAAATTTCATGGAGAAATAAGCACAGAAAGTGGGTTAACAAAACCGTTGAAATTCCAAGAAATTCTAAGGCTAAACTACCTTTGAACTTCCGTTTTGCCATTTCCAAACATTTGGCCAAGAAACATCTCAAATGTGGTTCATTCTAGTAGGAAATGTCCAAAATATGTTCAAGGTACATTCGATAGATGATTTACAATAAGAAGTCAGTTTTGAATCTGTCCAAAACGCTGTTTTTGTTCACAAAGTTAGTTTTGAATTTCGATCATAAATCACTCAATTCAACTCAGAATTGAGGGTGGTTAATGGCATTAGAAAATAGACTCATAAGGTTATATTTTCTTAGAAGAAACTATTTTCAAAATCTGTCCATAAACAGCTCATTCGTGAGCATCAATTTGCAACTCGTGTGCTGCCTTCCAGGAAGCAACGAAACAGGACAGTGGATTTCAAATGAATGGTTTGGCTCACTCAAATGGAATCAGAAAGTGCATTTTATACCGTTAGAAATCTGGGAATGTCTAGTTTCCAGTGCCATAAACGGTACTGGATTCTGACTTCGGAGTAAAAGGATATAGCCAAAACAAATACACTGCCTAGGTGAATACGGGATAAATTTCCAGATTGCTAAGCTGTCGTAAATCCAACATTTGAGTGACCAAATCAAGTTATTTTTCAATCAAACTTTTTACACAACCAATATAACATGTAAAAAACATAATCAAGCCATTAGAACCTCAAAATTTTGCACAAAAGTGGTCGGACAAGGAGGGGTAAAATGGTCACTTTTGCTCCAAGCACCTCCTTTGATTTTCTACCAACAATTCAACATTAATCCACTAATATAAGCACTAAACCACCATTAATTTCATCATCAATCATCAAATCAGTCTTTCCATCAAAGTGGAAGTTCATAGAGCCCACTCACCAATTTTACAACAATTTAAAGCTACCCATGAGAATCCAAGAGCTCATAAGTGTAATCTAACTTCCATAAATCAAGAATTAAGAGGTTGATCGTCCATTAACTCTCTTGATGTGCAAGACAGAAATTTTGGCTCTCCTTAGCTCTAGAAAACCCGTGGATTGCAGCTCCTTTTCTTAGCTAGATGAAATCTCCAAGTGTTAAACTAAGTGTGGGTGAAATTTGAAGTGAATTGGAGGAAGTTTGATGAAGATTTGATGAAGGAATTTGAAGAACTCTTGAGCTGTTTTTCTTCTTCTTGTTCGGCTGTTTGGAGAGAGAAGAGAGAGGGAAAAATCTGATGGAACTTGCTTCTTGAAGATAGCTTAATGGTTAAGTATTAGGTGCACAAAGTCAACCGCAAATAGTGCGCGTACGCGCGCGTTTTGTGGTCGATTCCTCTTAAATTTGTTACACTAGTGCACTAAACCTATAATGCACTTACATTCATATCATCATTATTCACTCTTAGTAGTCCCAAAGTAAACGTCTAAGGTCCTTCAATTAATTGCGCGCGTAAAAACGCTTATTTCCAATTTAAGCGCGATAACGCGAAATTTCTAAGAAATTCTTATAACGATGATATTACTAACTAATATTTGAGCACTTAAACATAAAATACCTAGTTTAGGACTAATGTACATGTCTCCAATTTTTCCAAACTTATTGTATCCTCGATTCAATTATTTACTCCAATCGCGTATTCACTATTTTCACTTAACGAGTCTTCAGAAATTAAATTTTGAAACGAGTCAGTTTAAAAATATAACTAAGCCATAGATCCCTTTAATTAGGTCTAAAAAGGTTAGAAAATAATATTTGGGGCAATTGGCCAAATAAATAATTACATGAGCTAGAATTTGGAGTTTAAAATAGGTAAATTTTTGTGAGTCTTTACATGAGTCGAGTATTAATTCCTCAATTAACCTTTCTTAATCTACTATTGATCATTCCTAATTCTCCAATATTAATATACTCCCGATTCAAGTATAGCCCCGAAAAACGTGTGCTCGTTATTCCAATCTAAACTAATTTTTCGAAAAAATGAATTTTCCAACAAGACGCTTGAAAATATAAAAGAAGCGTTGTTCCATATTAATGGATTTTTTTTAAATGATCGAAATAAATAATTCGGAGAAAATGAGTAAATAAATATTTAAGTGAACTTGTAATATTCGATAAATAAGAAAATTTCCGGGTCCTCACAATATGGCCAAAATATCAAAATGTGTCAAAATTGTCAATTTTATCTTCTCAAATCTTGATCACATTTGAATGATTCTTGTTCTCCATTGCATATAAACTCCTCCAAATCATGTTTTGGAGGTGTAGAATGATCTTTTCTTGATTTAGATCAATCCATAAAATACCAAAACCTACCAAAACAAGACAAATTTGCACATTAATCCACACTTTTGCATGTTTTGGTTAGAAACAATACTTGTATGAAAAGTAACTATAACGGAGCTCAATTCTTCCATTTTAACTTAAAAACACACCCTAAAACCTAACTAAAAATAGGTAAAACAAATACTAGTCAACTTGAGCTTATATCTTGTGTAAATTATTTAGCATTTTTGCTATTACAATTATAATTAACTGATCATTAGTTGTGATTATTTAAAGGTGTTATATTATCAGTGAATATTAGGATTCAATATTACTTCATAAAAGTGTTAAATTTAGGGAGTTCATTTACAAAATATAAGAGGAGCACCTTTATGGTTTTGATCAAATAATGTTATAGAATTTAATGAACTAATCGCTAGTTTCATCACCACTAATGTAGGTGTAGAATAATTACAGGTATGGTTGATACATCAATGAAAACGGGTATTATATATATTAGGAAATTACTCCATAATTTCGCTAATGTAAATACATTAATTTAACATGTAATTTCACTTGCAAGAATAGTTAAAAAATTCATTACCTAAGAGAGTTTTAATTGTTGTTTTACTACTTTTATTTCATGTTTGTACTGTAGAAATACTCACTTAATTGTGATCGTCTAAATAATAAAGGAGTTCAAATAACACTAGTAATTGATCACTCTTCACTATAGGATCAACACTTGAATATTCCAACAATTTTAGTATAATTTAACTCTTCACTTGTGCACTCGCAGTAGTGGAAATTTAAGTATAATTTAAAACTTTGCAAGAATCAAAAGTTTACAAAATGGAAACTTTTCATTTTTAAAAAGTTTCCTAATTTAGAAAGTTTTCCCTGTTAGAAAGTTTCTTTTTATGAAATGTTGTTTTATTTTAATTATCCATGAAATAATTTTCTATTTTTGTGTAAATGGGCTCGTAATTGGGCCACATTTAAGTTTGAGCTCGGTCTAAGGCAAGACCAACCATTAATTAGGCTTCTTTTATTTGAACTTGGGTTTGAAAAATTATTTTGGGCTTAAAGAAGTTGTTATCAGGTTTATTTGGCAATATTCAGTTAATGAAATAAAATTGGTATTACTAAAAAGAAATGTTGGGTTTGACTCATTAAAAGAAGGTTCATGTCAATTAAAACTTAACTATATTTGAGCCTTATTATATGATGACTAAAATATGAGGCCCAAACATAAATGTTACTGTGACGCCCCCACTTCTCCCTAAAGCGAACCAGAGGGTATCGGCGGGACGCCTGCTTAGCTCTCGCCAGAACTCAGAACAATTCCAGTTCAAACTTAAGGTACAATACAAACAATAAAAGTCGAAATAAAGGTACGAAATCATTTCTGTACATAAATATTCAATCTTACATCACAAGTTCAAAATACATCAACTTTCCAAAATATACACTTCTCAAAAAGATGTCTAGACAAATACAATCCAAAAATTCTAGTCAAAAGAGCCATCAAGTAGGCTTTTCCACAATCCCTTCCAGTTCAGCTCCTGTTAAGGAAAATAAATCTAATGGGGTGAGCGGATGCTCGTGAGGCCAAGAAAAACATGTAAAACACATAGTTCAAGTGACAAGGGCATTTAAGTAAGAATTAAAGCTGTAACATTCAAGCAATTCACAAATTTCAATTTAACACATTCAATGAGGATACAGGAGCTCTCAAGAGCTAAGTTCCACTAGTTTTGCCAAGCCTCGATCAATTACCTCCCCTCGATGACACTCCGTCAACCGGGTTGGTATTTAAGTCCGTAGAACTCCACTTACACGTTAATTCCGTCCACCATACACCGCACTGGACCCGAACATCAATAAAAGGCACTACTACGCGAGTAAGCCAAGCTAGATCTCTCAATAGATCAAGTTTACAGTTATCTCATGGTTCACCAAGCTTCTCGACCAAGCCCTTGCTGGCTCGAGTCGCAAGGTTGGCCAATTGAGATTTGGGCATCCCCACAATTCAGTTATAAGTCAAGGAGATTCACTCCAACGACATGCAAGCAGTTTAGTTATAAGTCGAGAAGATGCATTCCAACGACATATGCAACCATAGCATATTTAACCATTTCAACACTTCACTTAATACACTTGACAATTTCCTTCAAGCAATTCACTTCAAGCCATTCAATTACACTTCATTTAAATGAGAACGAGTGCGATAAAGTATACACTCGACTCGGCATATTCAAAATACTCAATCAATAATAACAATTAAGCACGTAGCAATTTTTTTCATACACTTGACACTCACCAAGTCAAAGTAGGGGGTAAGTGCTCAATAACTTTTAGGCGTCTGCTTCGAGATCCTCTTGAAGGTTCCTTTGAGCGCCTGAGCAAATAATAATTTACGATCACACGCTATCACTTATAAACCCCTTATTAACAAGGAAGATTGTACACTTGTACAATACTAAGAAAATATCATGAAAGAGAGCCTTAATTTCTCGTAAATCGAGGCTCAAAAGTGGGGTTTAATAACACAAGAAAAAACTGATTTCCTTCATGAAATCAAGTTTAAAATGGTCAATCAATATCAAAGGATAGGGAAGAGTTTCCAAAAACTCATTTCCCATTGAATCGGAAAATTTCAGTTTTGCACACCTAAATTTGAAAAATCAACACTTGCACTCAGGAGGTCCAAAATTGGAAAATTTTATACCGTTGGAATCTTGGTTCAAAGTACTAAAATTTCCTAGAAGACACCTTTCCAAGATTCTAAATGGAAGACATTCAAATTTCAGCTCAAAGTGGCTGATTTGAGCCCACAAGACAGTTTTAGTCTTGTTTTTCGGCAAACTTTGAAAATTCGGCAAAATTCACAGAAAGTGAACTAGCCTCTGAAATTCGTACTACAATAAGAAGTCCAATCAAGGTTTCAAACACAACACACAGGATAGAAATTGGAGTTTTGAGCGTCAAGATATAGTAGCTCAAAGTTGGCCAAAAATGGAGACTGTTAGGTCCATTTTCCAGATTTGAAGAACAATTTTGGCACATCATCTGTATACCGAAACAGTCTTAGAATGACACCAAAATTGGTACAATTCAACTTCCAAAAAAGCACTATTCCTCTATCAAATTTCATTTGAAAACTTGTACGGGAAGGTAGTTAACAAAACTACCAAAATTTAAGGAATTTCCAAGACAAATCTGCCTTCTTGCTTCCTTTTCCTTTTTCAAACATTTTGCCAATGAAATCAACTCCAATTTGGTTTATTGGTGACACTAAGGTCCAGGAAACATCTAATATACATTTGGTAGGTGTTTGACACCAAAATTTTCGAAACAACATGTCCCAAGTCAAACTAGACCAACCGTCTAAAAAACTTAGGGTTTTCCAGCTTTGGTACAGTTCGGAAATTGAGCCATATCTCACTCCATACAACTTGGAATTGAGAATGGTTGGTGGCGTTTGAAACTAAATTCATAAGACTATATTTCATCAGAACAAATCGTTTTGAAAATCAATTTGCAAATGAGAGAAAATAGAGCCACAAATTGTAGCTTCTACCTTTCTCTCTGATAGGCCAACAGAACAGGGCAGCCGACTTTGATCAATCACTACAGATGACTCAGTTCGAATTAGAAGGTTCATTTTACACCGTTAGAAAACTACAGACGTCTAATTTTGAATGCACTAACGGCACTCAATTCTGACATCTGGACAGAGAGATATGTTCGTTCAAAGAACACTGCCAGAGGACCACTGTTACACAAATTTCCAGATTTGTTCTTGCCAAAATTCAATTTTTACCCAACCAATTCAAATAATTTTTGGTAGAAACTTTCTACACACCATACACAACATATTTACATCAGTTTCAAGGTCATTTGAGCATCAAAAATTCAAACTAAAGCCACGGCAAGAACAGGACAGATTTCGGTCAGCTTTCCTACGAAATTTTCCTTCAACTTTCCTTCGATTCTATATCCATAATCATCCTAACCAACACTTAAACAACTCAAATCAAGCATTATATCATCATATCAGCCCATACAATCCAATCCAAGCACTAACAACAATAATGAAGCTACAAGCTTCAAAACTAAGAATAAAACCCATTAAAGCCAAGGATAAAAGGTTGGATGATTACCGCCTAGCTTTAAGAGAAAACCTAGAAATTTTTGTCCCAAAACTCCTAAGAAAACCGGCAAGATGAGGACCTCCACCAAGAGTAAGTAAGTCTCCAAGTAGTTGTGAGGTTGGGTGAAAGATTTGAAGTGAAATGGAAGCACAAAGTGAAGTGGAATGAAGAGAGCTTTTCTTCTTCTTCCTTGGAGGGTTTCAGCCGAGCAAGGTAGTGAGGAGAGAGAGAGTGAGCTGATCAATGAAGCTTCTTGGAGAAGCTTGAGTGTTTGTGGTTAAAATTTGAGCAAAAGTCAATATGAATAGTACTCGCGCGCGCGCGTTTCGTGTCCGTTTTCTCTCGGGTTTGTTTCACTTGTGCACTAAACCTCCAATGTACTTTCTTTAACATTATAATTATTCACTCTTAGTAGTCTAGTATTAACTTCTTAAATCTCCACTTAGTCGATTTGACGCGAAAAACGCGAACTTCCAATTCGCGCGCGATAAAGCGAAACTTAAAAGAAATTCTTGTAACGATAATATAAGTAACTAATACTAGGGTAATTAATCATAAAAATAACTATTTTAAGAATAACGCATGAGTCCTTTCTCCAAGATCATTGCACTCTCAGATCGAATACTGACTCGAAAAACGTGTATTCGTTATTTCTTACTAAACGAGCTTCCGGAAATTAAATTTGCTAACGGGACGTTTTAAAAATATATGTAAGGCATAGTTCCATGTGAATGGATTTAAAATGGTTGAAATAAATTATTCGGAGAAAACGGGTGAATAAATATTTAAATAATCCAGTAATATAAGATAAAATAAGAAAATTTTTCGGGTCCTCACAGTTAAAACTCTAATTCTTTGGACGTACTGCACAATTTTTTTTTTCATCTACTTAGAAGACTTAACAGGCCAAATAAGTATTTTGTTCCAAAGTATAATTTTCTATTTATAACTGGCTCCAAATTGACCAATGGTGGCCCAATAGATATTTAGCCCAAATTATGCCTTATTTAATTTTAGTCTTGAAAGAAAAACCAACCCATAAATATTCGGCCCAAATCTTTTAAGTTGGCAATCCATTAGGAAAAACCCAACAACTAATTTAATCAGTTTAGCTTAAAACAATTTGATTTGTTTGACTTGGAAATTACCCATCCCATTTGCAAAATGGGTCTTTTTTTCCCCAAATCAAAAAACCAACTTTCAAAACTCTAGACTACAAACCCGGCCCTAATCGCCAACCTCCTCCATTTTCTTCACCATTGTCATCATCTTCATACCCGACAGCACTTTTGCCTTCTCAACCTGAGGCAACAATAGCAATGATATGAACTTTCCTATAATTTCAATGGTCAAAACCTATACAAACATAAACTACAAAAATAAGAAAAAGAACATAATTTCACCTAACTTGAACGTATAATTGATCACCAAAAATTATTTCTTCTCTTTAACACTCTCTGACACTTTGTTTTTTGATATAAGAGGGAAAAGGGAAAAAAAATGTAAAGTGTCATTCATAAATTTGGTTATTTGGTAAATAACCATCTAGAGTAGCTACTTTCTTGGTAATTACACTATTCTATCTCAATCACTACTTTCCATTTCCTAATTCACTCTTGATAAAAACTCGTTATCTGGGGATAATGGGGTTGATACATTATCCACTTCTAAGTCTAAGGTTTTCCTTTTGACTATAATTTAATCTCTCCTTATTTACTACCTTGTTTTTATTTTTACTAATTATGAATAGTGAATAAAAATATAAAATAAAAAATTACAGATATTTCAGCAATACCGTGAGCACTTAGTCTTTTATCTAAATATTTGCCTTATTTATGGAAAGAAAATGTTAAGGATTCTGTCGATTAATATAAAGGACAAATTGCTAGGTATGCATCCAAGAAAGATTGACTTGACTCCGAACTAACTATTTGTGTTCAAACATGATATGGGGCTCAAGTCCTAGTTTGATGCAATCTAGAATTTAATGTTGCATTTGATTCAATTTTGTTATATTTATTTTGATTCAATTTTGTTATATTTATTTCCCTAAAATTTGGCTCCAAAGCTCGATTTGTCTCTTTAATTTTCAAATTATGATAGGATTTTTTTTATTTATGCCTCTAAATTAATTTTATATGATACTACAATTAACAAATGAGAAGGATTTAAATTTCGTATGTAGAAACAATATATTATATACACACTCACAGATAAAATTAATTAACATATGTGTATATCTTTAAATTCCTAGCCTAATTTGTGAGTTGTTGAATTAAATAACTTGGTTGTCAAAGTTAAATAACTTGGTTGTTGAATTAAGGGCTAATGGAGAGGGGGTTGGGGCCCCCCGCTTAGAAACGGGGCGGGGGCGGGGGATGTATTATTAGTTATATGTATTATATAATGTCTATTAGTATATATAATATAATTGATATTATTAATTATACTAATAATTATATATGTGTACTAATACAAATTATTAATTGGTTATACTAAATTTACTAATACATTTATACTAAATCCCTAGTTACACTTAATACAATAACATTTTTTTCTTAAAAAAAGCACAAGCACAATAATGAATTAGTGATTGTATTTGTGTCAAAAGTGAAAATTTGACTACTTTAGTTATGTTTATTTCATCATGTTGAATTGTATTCAAATAATTTTTATTTGATTGTTTTTATAAGTTTCAATTGTAAAATTATAATGAATAATAATTTGATGATGTGTTGATATTTTAGTACTTGATTATTTGCTAAAATTTAACCATAATAAAATTATATAACAATTTTTTATTAGCCCGCGGGGCGGGGGGAACAGGGGACGGGGGATGGAGCGGGGGCCGGGGGAGTTTGTAGGCAGCGGGGCGGGGGACCGGGGTCCCCGCCCAACCCCGCCCCGTTGCCATCCCTACGTGCATCGGACGGATGATTTAAAATAAAAGGCAAGACTTATTTAGAGTAGAATTTTTGTTGAAATTTTTTTTTGAAGTTTTGGGGAAATATTACCTTTGTACATTTTTAAATGAGAACCTAGATGGTGACAAAACGGGAAACTAAAATTAAAAAAAAAAAAGGCAGATCAGTGACGTCAGTCTTAGCAACGTCAGAAAACCCGGACGGCGTCGCCACACCTCACCGGCTAAAGGTCTATTCTTCCTCTATTCAGTATTCCGCCGCGATCACTGCTACAGGTCTATTCTTTCCTCTATCCCAAGCTATAATTTCGGCTGCTTTATTTGTGCATATGTAATATATGGGAAGTTCAGGTGTTTTTATCGAAAATTTGGGTCTAATATATTTTTTCTCCTTTTCGTTTTTACTTGTGGTACGTTGATAGTTGATATTGAATTTTAGCTGCTATTTTTAGGCTAATTACATGTGAAATTTTTTTGTTCTACTCCGTCTACATTCCTGTGAAGATTGTCAATAGGAATTTTGCGCATTAGCCGTTTGTAGAAATTCCCGGAGGAAATATCAAAACAAAAGAGATGAAGGAATTCATATGTTCCTTTTGTTTGGTTACTGTGGGACCTGTGTGTGTTGCTAGTGTGAAAGTGGTTAAAGTCCTGCAGGTCCAACGATGGCCTGATTCTGACTTGAGGAATCAAATAATGAAGAAGAAGAATCAGAGATGCTGGATATCTGATTCAAGGAAGAAGTTGATATTTCTCAAAATCGCCTTCAAATTTTTCTTGTTTTGCTTATTTTCACGTCTAACCCCCAATAGTTCTAATTTTCATTCAAATTGAGACCTCTTAGGTTAGTTGTATGGTCTAATAAGACGCCAATCACCCCCACTAAACAGGGTTCTTTGGTAAGTTAAGCTCCTGATATGGAGGATGAATTGTTCATCTAATAAATGGGAATAAATTTTCATTTTTTTTTGCAGATTTTTTTTGGGGGGTGGGGGTGGCGGGGAGGGTTGCAATTAACCAAAAAAAAAATGAGAACCTAGATGGAGAAATAGTGGTGTTTGTAGTTGTGTAAGTTACCCAATTTAAAAAAATTTAAAAAGGACAAACTAGGAGAGTGGGTGGTTGGACATGATAGTTGGATATAGATACAAAAAGAGGCAGAATTTCAAACAGAATATAGAAAGAAAAAAATGATAAATTAAAAAATAATTAATTAATAGAAATTAAAATGATAAAATATACCAAATTGTGAGAAGGAC
The DNA here is from genome assembly GCF_003713205.1 of Coffea eugenioides. Classification (NCBI taxonomy): domain Eukaryota; kingdom Viridiplantae; phylum Streptophyta; class Magnoliopsida; order Gentianales; family Rubiaceae; genus Coffea; species Coffea eugenioides. The sequence continues at coordinate 31,609,471 of NC_040041.1, forward strand.
ATAAAGGTGCAAATAAAAAAGAAGGTTTGGATTGACATATATGAAGAAAAATAGCAAAAATAGTTATGGGAACAAATAATAATGTTGAAAAAGAGTAAACAAATGTTTTAAAGAAGATAATGAGTAAAGTGTGATAATAATGGCTATTATTTGGAAAAACAATTTTATTAATGGAAATTATTAGCATGCTAGAGAATCAAATTATCAAAAGATCATCTACTTGTAGAAAAAATTGATTGTTTCGATATGGTTTCAATGACAAAAAAATTATTAGCCAAAAATATTAGTGGAAATCATAATTACTACTAATGTAAACCACAAGCACATTTAAACACACAAAGGGACAAAAAAAATTCGTCAATACCTTTTAAGAGCTACACAATAAGGTAGGAAAAAAAATGAAAACAAGAAGTTAAAGAACTTGAAATAAACAATAGTTATGTGTATAACGGGTGGATGAAAATTATAAGCATTGAAGTTGACTTCACCAATTGTAATATTTAGTTACAATGAAATTGTCAAAATACAAAAATTTTAAGGCATCAAACAACTACCAAATAACAAAATTGAAGGGTTAATGCAGTACATTTGCCAGCCTACTTTCAATTAATTACTTTTTATCACACATGGATGGGGAGAGGGATGGGTTGGGTGGTTTGAAGGAGGGGGTGTATGCACTTAGTCTTTTACCTAATTATTTGCCTTATTTATATGAAGAAAATCAAATAAAGGCTAGGGGTTCCTTTGGTTAATGGATGGGATCAAATGCCAATTCTCATCCAAAATAAGTATGACTAGACTCTGATACTAACTATTTCTGTTCAGACTTGAAATCAATCTCAAGTTCAAGTTTGATGGAATTCAAAATTTAGTCTGGCATTTTATTCAATATTGCTATATTTTTGTTCCTCAAATTTGGCTGCAAAACTCAATTTGCCTTTTTAGTTTTCAAATTATGATTTATTAATATTTTTTGTAATTTTGATTTAATCCCTTAAATTGAGTTTGTAAGATAGTGAAATTGACATAGTTTTGCTCCATATTATGCTTGAGACATTGATCTATCATGCACATGATTTTTCCCCTTGATTTAAACAAGAAAATCTTGTGATTTTGAAAGTTATGTTAGGGGTGAAAATCTGAAAATTTGTGTCATTTCTAATGTGGAGGCTGTGAAGCTTCATTTTTTCATTTATAGTGGCTTGGAGTTGATGGATTCTTGCTATACTATATATGATCGCAGGATTCAAGAGCAGCCAGGAGGCAGAACCTATGCGTGAAGTTGATAGATTTTGATAAGTTGGTGCGTGTTCCAACTGCATGTTAAGACTTGTTACTTAATTGACGTGTGATCTTGATGAAATTGTTGAAAACTTTAAATACTATCTTGATTACATGGTTGATTGGTTGATTGCTATTGAAATGCTAAGCTCACTTGATTTGATTGTGGTTGGGTGAATGTATACTTTATCGCACTTGCTCTAACTTGACACTGTTTACAAGTGAAATGATGTTCATGTATGTGACTTGCAAGTCGTCTGGGTATGTTATCCCATTGACTATACTAGTGCTTGGGATCCCAAACCCCATTGGCTAGTTAGTCGAATTGAGTCAGCAAGAGCTTAATCGAGTAGATAGACGAACCATGAGTAGTGTTCACTGATTTTGGTATATTCGAGTATTACCCCTATTTTATATATTTGGTGTTCAGGCCTGATAGGGGGATGATCGGTAGATGGAAACTGGAGTGAAGTGGTGATCTACTAAATATTGTTATTGTATTTCCAAGGTTGACCGAGTGTCAACGAATCCGAGACGAATTGCCACTAAATTTGTTCACGTGAGCAAAATTGTATCCTTATATTTGAAAATACTAATTGTTTATTTGAAATGTTAATGACTTGACATGTTGGCATTTCCTTTCTTCGCTTTGAGATGGTGATGTATGTGATTGTCCTCTTGCCACTTTACTTGCATGATTTCTTAGAACTTCATTGGGCGAAAACTTACCCCATTAGTTTATTTTCCTTACAAAGGACGAGAATGTGGGAGTGGGAGTCGAAGAAGGCAAAGCTTTCGTCTAAATTTTTTTGAATGTCCTAGTGAACACTTCTTAGTCCTATATCAGGATTTTGGTTTTGTTTTGTAAGATTGAATCTCTTGTTGTATTTAGAGTTTGTATGGATAGCTGATGTTAATGTGTCTATATTGAAGTTTGGAAATTGTTATTGTTATTGAGGTTATTATTGTTGCTATTAGGGGTTTGTGAGTGAGTCCTGGCGAAAGCCAAATAGGCGACCTGCCTAACTTTAGGGTACGTCCTAGGGGGAGTTGGGCTCGTTACAAAAGCTGTTTGTATACAAAAAGTGAGCAAAAGGCCGAGCAAAATAGAGAAATAAAAGTGCAGTAATAGGTCGGTCATAGTGAAAAGAAATGATGAAAAACTAAGCATGTTCACAAAAGTCAAAATCAAGAGAGAAGATTTGTTTTCTACCTCACTAACATTTGTTTTGTTTAGTACCTTTTCTTGTGCGCAGGTTAAGGAAGGTGTTATTACCGTGATTTTAAATTGTTCCATCCTACATCCATTGGAGAGTTAAAGTGCTTTCATGGAGTTTGTGTCGTAAGTGTTGTATCTCTTTGCTAGCAACAAATGCTCAATTTCTCACCTAGAGCCGATTTGCTTGTTGAGAAACCTAATAACGTTTCCAAGGGAGTAACTAAATTTGAATGTTGTTCTATACTTCCTTATTATTTAGATAATGAATTTCCCTTCTTTCTTTGTCAATTTTCTGGTTCTTTAAAAACTAATTTTGTTATTTTATTTCCTTTCCATTTCTATCTAGCTCTATCTGTGCAAGATGTGCTAGATGAACAACAACCTATGATAAATTTTACAATTTTGCACAACCAAATTTGGGACTTTGCCAGTCTATTTGAGTATCGCTATGCAGATTCTTATCTAGTGGATGCGCATGATAAGATTTCAATTGGTTTTATACCTACAGACACTTATTGAGTTATTATGTGATTTCCTGTGTATGGCCAGATTTGACAAACCATGAAGGATGGCTGATTCGAGAGCTCAGGAGTGTAAAATAGAACTTTCACAAGCATTATACGAGATGGTTCATGGCTTGAAAGGTGTCTTTGCTCGTGAACATCAAGAGGTTGTCCAAACAGCATGCAACTTGGCTCGTAGCAATTCATCTATTTCCAATGTTGCTGTCCTATAAATGCACTAATGATTTGAGGATAAATTGCTTGCAAGAGGAGGGGAATGATGTGAGCTTGCAATCCAGTGGTTCATGCTCTAGTCATACAAGTGGCTGATTCATTAAAGTTCAACAATCCGAATCCCTTCCTTAATTTTAGTTGTTTAATTAAGTTATAATTGTTATTAATTATTGTCATTTGATAGCAATTGTACGGCCAGCTTTTCGTAAGAATAAGGCTGTAAGTAGTCTATGTCCAGTTGTTTATAATTGGTAGTCAACTAGTAGTTATTTTAGTTGTTAGTTTGTTTTCCATTGCTAGTTTACATTCGGCCAGCTTGTGAAGAAATGTAAACCAAATTGTTGAACTTGACTGTTTAGAACTTTAAGTCATTTATTAATTATCCTAGTATGATTGGGTTTTGAGTCTTGTAAGGCCTATAAAAGGCTTATTTCGTTCATTAATAAAATTAGTCAAGAATTTACAGCAAAAACACTTGTGTATGAGAGAGTTTTCTCTTAACTTCTTAGAAGCGATTCCTTCGAATACTTTAGGGTTATCTCGAGTGTTCAAGAAATTTGGCTTATCAATTCAGAAATATGTTGAATTGTGGTGCCTTCTATCCATCAACTTTGATTTTTTAATTCGACTAGTTATGGGTTGAATTATATCAACATGTTCGTGACTTTTAGAATTAATTGGATCTAAGTTTTCTGCAGCCAAACCTTAGGTATTGTTCATCTAGGTTCCCGACTTGTGAAATATGGGTTTCTTCTCTGACGGGGTTCATATTAACCTGTATTAAATCATTTCTCGTGTAAAAATGATAGTCCAAATTATCATTTTGTTTCATGATCATCAAAACCAAAGATTGATAAATCTAAGTTTTTAATCTGTCCCTTTTTTATTATGATAAACAAAATGATGATTTCTTTGATGAAATAAACTTCCCCTTAGTACAAGCCAACCTTCAAATAAATATCATTCAACCTACTCCCCCATCTAACATTATCAAAAATTAATCTTGTAAGCATGAAGAGAAGTTGCTTATGAATAATTGCAAGTAAAACTTCCCCTATGATCAAAACGACATCAATTTTTATCATCATTCTCATCAAATATCTTCCCTTTAAAATAACTATGTAAATCAAGTAAGTACAAGGAGATGAATCACATTCAAAGATTTACTTCCCTTCAAAAGTATATCAACAAGTACACACAAGGAAATCATATAAAGAATTGTTTTCAAAGTAATTTTTTACCCATCCTTATTATAGTACCTCCTATTTTGAAAATATATAATTAGGTACCAAGGGATACATAAAATCATCATCAAAACAAGGGTTGATCAATATTCAAGCACATGTGATGCAACTACCTCAATTATTATGAGATTAAGAACATTCCATCTTTCTAAACATGAATGATATGAAGTTTACTAGATGGATACCGAATTCATTTTCATAGGTAATAATGTCAACATGCATAGATATAGCATTTAAGTACAAAGTTGGTGAACAATATTACAATCCTTTCATTTGCACAAAATAATATGTTAAATTTAACTAAGTTAATGTTGAATACTCTCATACTTAAACAAGAAAATAAATTATACCTATTGGTTAAACTACGTTAGCCTTAAATATTAGCATAGTCCACACACAAGTCTCATGGCAATATTGCACAAGAAATTTTTTACCACATAAATCTCTTGTTAAAGTTTCGCCTTTCTTTTATAAATCATGAACATATTTGAGAAAAATTTGGAGGTTACTATAATCAAGCATTTATATGTCCAAATTGATCATTTTGAAAAAAACATATTCACACGTAGGACATATATGAATAGAAGTTCATAACAATTAGGCATTCCAAATCCATGTATTCTATTCTCATGAGAGTGCAAATTGGAATAAGTATCAATAAAGAATTCAAGTATCACCTATTTGGCTCAAACACAATTTGAGATAAGAATGTTAAGTTTTAAAAGTATACCTCAATACCATTCCATCTACTTATAATAGTTATCATGTTCATTGTCCAAAGTAGATGCAAGTTTTGCCTTTTTCTTTTGTTCTTCATCTACTCCACAATGCAAACTTGAATTTGGTAGTTGAGAAATACAATTTTTTTCTTCTTTTCAAACCAGCAAGCTATTTTATTTTTTTTTTGGTTGCCTGCCACGGTATCCAGGGTTTTGCCCTGACTAATCCGTTGGTCGACCCGGGTCGCACACCTGGCTGTGGTGGGTGAGTCTCCCAACAAGGGTAGCTACATACGCCAGGTTTCGAACTCGAGACCTGCTTAAGCGGAACCAAGCTGCTTACCACTTGGCCCAACCCCAGTTGGTACCAGCAAGCTATTTTGATAATCATTTTCTAGGCATGGTTTGAAGATGGATTGTCTTGGTTTTAGGGAATATGCATCTTTGAAAATCACTCTCAAGTTACACAAATTTTAAACAAAAGTATTTTGTACAAGTATGCATAGTAATATAAAAGGTGAGTAGGTGTTTTCTCATAGGGTTTTCTCGTAGGCCTCCTTTGGCTTAGGCATGACAATCATTTAGCCGGCGGCCTCCCCATCCGGGAGGGGTTCCACATCCGGCTGGTAAGACGTTCATGGAGGCCTTGTCTGGCAGCACAGGGGCGGTAGAGAAACCTTCGGTGGTGGGCAGCCTCGGCTCCTACAGGGGAGAGCCTGGGCTGTTGCTCTCCAGGGAAGAGTTGGAAAAAATTGCAGCCCCCTATAGCGTCATCGTGGGGCGATTTGCTTTCAGCCAGCTTCCCATGGAAACGATCCTGTAGACACCAAATTTTGAATAATTTGTATGTGGCATCTACTTCATGATTTTTATTTTAGATCGCTTGCATTTAGTTCATTGTTGTGTGTTTTGCATTTTTAGTTGTTATTTTATTTTAGTTTTATTCATTTTGCCCTTTTAGTTTGTCTATTCATTTTTATTTTGTCATTTCAGGTTTTTAATCACTTTTAAGTTTTAGATTTTAGTTTTTAGTTTTTTTTAGTTTTTAAGTTTATAGAGTTTTTAGAAAGAAAAGAAAAAATCATTTTAGTCATTTTGTTTTTATTCAATGCTTTCTTGAAAGAGAAATGAAAATGAAAAATCATAAAAAATGAGAAAAGAGGAAAAAGGAAAAAGAAAAAATAGGCTTTAGTTGGATTGGAAAAATGAAAAAAAAAGGAAAAAGGAAAAGGAAAATTTGTTCACAAAAATATGTTTATTTCTTTAAATTCAATCTTTGGGCACTTTAGTTATTTTTATTAAGTTATTTTGAGAAAAAGAAAATGAATGAAAATGAAAAAAAAGAAAATGTGAAAAAGATGGAAAAATGGCCATTCTTGTTGTTTTAGTTGTTTAATTTTTAAATTATTTTTATTATTATTACCTGGGTTTTGTCAATTTGTTATTATTATTATTTATATTTTATCATTTCTGTATTTATTAAGTTGAAAGTTTAAAAAAAAAAAAAAAAAAAAGAGAGATTCGCGGCATCAAGCTGCGTTTTTCGCAGCTTGCAAAGAAATGTTCGGCAGCTCCTTGGGCTGCAAATATAGAAGAGCTGGCTTGAAGTTTAGGGTTATCATGGGATATAAAAGGAAAAGAAGGGACAGCCGCAGGGGGGATAGAGAGGATACGGCGTAGAGAAAGGCAGAGGGCTACGGGACTTCATTGAGGGGGAGCATTAACGGGCAAAGAGAAAGAGAGTCTAAGGAGAAAAAAAGGGTAAGCTTCGGGGAGAGTCAAGAACGAAAAAGAAAAACTGGGAGCTGAGAAGAAGAGAGCATCGACGGGCTGAAAGAAAATTGAGCAAGGGTTTTGGGGATGAGAAGGGAGTTAACGGCTAAGAAAAACTGAGAGAGTGAGTCGGGAGCAAGAACTAGATAAAGGGAAAGGTCAGAAGATCGCTTCTGGGGGGCGGCTGTGGATGAACGAAAGAACGAAACAGAGAGAGGAGGATACGGGGATAGAGCATGACGGCTGGAAGTATAGAAAGAAAACGGCCAATAGAGAAGAGAGGGTGGCGGCTGGGTCTTTCGGATAGGGAAAGGGCAGCTTTGAGGGAGTGGCTAGAAAAGAGGGAGGCGGTGAGGAGAACCAAAACCGAGGGAAATCTGTGAGAGAAATCTGGAGAGGGCTAGAAAACAGAAAGGCCGAAAGAGAGTGACGGAAAGAGAAAGGAAAACCAGGAGCGCCGAGAAGGGTTTTAGAGAAAAAGGAGCTTTGTGAGGCAGGGGAAAAGAAAGCCGAACAATCGCTACTCATAACCACCTCCCGCGAACCTCCCACCACCAGTCCGTATTTGTTGCTGCTGCTGTCCGTCGACCACCACCAGCACCACCACCACTCCAGATTCAAGATAGCTTCAGAAACCGAGAAGCATTGTAAGTTTTCTCCTTAAAATTCAGTTCCTGTCAAGCTTTTGAAGCATGTCTTCCGTGATTTTGCTTATGGCTACGTTTCTGTTGGGGTACTCATTCTCTTGGGCTGGGTTAAATAGCTTTAAGGGCTAGAGTTGCAGATCTGAAAGTTGGGAATGTTTGCTGTTTTGCTGGAAATTTTAGTCTATGCTGGAGTTTAATGTTCGCTGGAAATTCTTAGTTATGCTTAGCAAAGAACTTGCATACTTGCACCAAATAACCCAGCGCATGAAGAACAGCTGCTGTTTTGCTTTCCTGTTTGCTCACCTTACGTTGTCCATGCTAGTTCCATAAGCCACTAACCAGATGCGTGAACTGTCAAAACATTTCTGGTTTGATGTTTGAGATCGTAACTTTGCTGTTTGGCTGGAATTTGGCCATGTTTTACATCTGATGATGAACATCATAAGCATAGCTAATCATAGCTGGGAAATTGCAGCAGGCTTCCTCTAGTTTGCTGCATTGGTGTGGAAAAGAAAGTTCTTTAAGAATTTGTTTATTTCTTTCTGCATTTGCATTCGGTGGATGTAGAAGCTAGGGGGGTCGTTGCTAGTTCCATGTCTGCATGCTAGGTTCGTGCATTGTAAGTTTCACTTGTTTGGAGTCCAAAAATTACTTGAATCTGGATTGAATGCTTGCCGAAAACATTTTTTCGATTGCTTAAGGAAATTGCAGCAAGCTTCATTCATTGTTGCTGAAAATCCTTTTGTTTGCTGGAATGGTTTTGTACCAGATTTGCATAGAGATCATCTTTGTTTTGGCTCGTGCGCGCATGATAAGTTTGGTAGGAACTTGAAGTTGGGTTTGATTTGAGAGTCTTAGTTTTGTTTTTTTAAAAATCTGTCATGCAAAGTTGTAAAGGCTTCAAAGCCTAAGAAAATATTTGCAGAAGTCTTCTTCACGTGAGGTTGCATGGTTTTGCATGGAAAATAACTTCCAAAAATTGCACTCCAACCCTTTGACTTCCATCTAATGCTGCTATGACCCAATTAATTGAATAATCCCCTCAATTTTGTCCTTGGTAGTTTTAATTCTACAACTTCATTGCTTGTTTTTTTTAATTAATCACTATGCTCTGTTTCAATTTCACTCAAGTCATGACTTTAGGGGCTTTACGATTAAGTGAGCTTGTGATTGCCTATTTCCTTTAATTTTTCCCAAATAAATTGGTACCTTGACCTTTTCTTTGATTTTGGAGGATAAATAAACAATTTCATTCCATTAGGGCCCCGACTCAAGAGAGGTACACTCTATCCCTCACTTGCACTTTATTTTTCCTACGTGCTCCTATGTGTTATGTGAATATGCCTGTCTACTTCGCTTTCCTTACCTCCCTGCGTGCATTTACTTGCTTTTTACTTTTATTTAAGTTTTTATGGGGTATGTGTACACCTCTTGGCTTGTAATAGATAGTGCTCGGAGAGCATCTGGTCCATTCACCCTTTCCCTTTTATGCTTTTATGGGGTATGTGTACACCTCTTGGCTTGTAATAGATAGCGCTCGGAGAGCATCTGGTCCATTCACCCTTTCCCTTTTATGCTTTTATGGGGTATGTGTACACCTCTTGGCTTGTAATAGATAGCGCTCGGAGAGCATCTGGTCCATTTCCCCTTCCCCTTGGTTGCTTGTTTTTGTTGCTACATGTTTAATTGCTTTAGTAGGCTCTTGCATCTAGTCGAGCATGCTAAGTGCTACGTGCTACGTGTTTACGAGCGTTTTGGCATGTCTACTTGCTTTCATAACCATGAATGAATGGAATGGATGAATGTACGTCACCACACTAGTCCAATGCTAGTTGTGGCTCATTAGGCCATCCCCTTTTGTTAGTGCATATTTGCATGTTCACTACATGTCATGCATTTTTCTTAGTTTTATCATTTGGCATGCTCCTCGATTCCCCTTTCCCCTCACTTTAGGTCTTGCATCTCATGCTAGTTAGGGTACATTTGCCTGAAGAGTCCCCTTAAATATGGGATATAGACGAGTGTGGCTTTTTCTAAAGCCTTAGCACGCTTGTATCCTCTCTATAAAAGGGCAAATTGAGTCACAATTTAGGTCTCCCCGTACCCAATATGCATGAATTCCCTAGGCTCATGCATTCTCAATCCACTCTATCATCACACTTTCACTTTTGTCTCATTTGCACACATGCACCTTTTTATCACTTTCACTTGCACACGAACACCTTTATCTTCACTTGCACACGAACACTTTTATCTTCACTCGCACACGAGTACTTTCATCTTCATTTGCACACCGACACTTTCGCACTTTTCTTTAAATTGCATACATGCATTTTGCCCACTAGCACTTGGAGTATATTTTATACATTCAAGGACATTTTCTTTGCACACTTCCACTCACACTATTGTTTTTATTACTTTTTCACACAAACGCACATTTTTCATGGCATGCATTCATCCACTCATTTTTCACGTCATTTAGGTTTAGGTGTGACCTCTCCAAAAGGATCATTGTTGGGCTTCACAATTAATGTGATTGGCATCACTCAACCTTTGAAGAGAAATTTCCCCCATGTCCCCCTAGGTCTAGGTTTTTGCATTCATATAGACATATCCAAACACGCGATGCATACCTTGGGTAGAAAAATTAGGAAAAATTGGTTTAAGTCACGCAACTAGCCTTGGCTAGGTCGAAGGGGTGCTTTGGATTTTTATCCTTGCCTTCCCCTTCGTCAAATGTGACCCCCGATCCCTCTTTTGGTTACGTAGACCCAAAAGTTCTCTAAAAGGGTTTATTTACTTTTTTCATTCAAAAACAAAAATCATTTTTGGGTGACTTGGTACACCCTAACTCTATACCAAGTGGCGACTCCATTTTTCAAGAAACCCTTTTGAACTTTGTTTGGCCAAAATCGTCGCATTCTAAAGTCCCATGGCCTTTTTATTTTCACTATCACACGTTCACACTCACACCACACACTTCACACATATCGAAAAGTGGGGCGCGACAGTTGGCGACTCCACTGGGGACTTCCTAAGTGGGTCCAAGCATTTGATTTAGCCATTCTTTTCCCTTTTCTACCCTTGTTATGCATTGCATTTGGATTTTAGGATTGCATTTTTCATTTTTAGGACCTTTTGTCTTATGAACGTAATCAAACCAATCCCTCGACTCACGAATGTATGTTTGAATGAATGTTTACTTGTTATCTCGCGCTTGCATTGCATTTTGGGAGGTATGGGTCACCCTAGAGCCTCGCGTTGGTTCTTGACCCTTCCCCTCCAAACGAGCACTAGCATACGAGCATACGCTTTACTTCTTTTATCCCTTTTATTTTTCTTTAGTGGCTTGTCACGCCACTCCACCCTATTAGGATTAGGTGACTCACTTGGACATGTGATCACGACACGATGTGTGTGTAGCATGTTCCAATGGGTCACTCAATCTTCCGCGTAAAGCTATTGGTTGATAGCCTTTAGCTTTTGGTCGAAGATTGAGGTTTTGATAGATTCACTCAAACACGTAGCCGTGACACGATGTGTGCGTAGCGGTGTTTGGGGAATCGCTCGAGCCACCGACAAAGAATCTTGGGATTGATGACCCTTGGTTTCTAAGTCTGAAGGCTTGGGGACCTGAGCTTATCGAGTCTAGATGCATTAGCGAACCCCAACCTCATGCATCCATATTAGAATTGCCTAAGGTAGAGTCTGTCTTACCCTATTAGGGACACGATTCACGAGGGGAGGGGTCCAACCCCTTTCTCCTTTTTATTGCTTTATTTCTTTATATTTATTTCGTTGCTGCAATGTGTTATGTGCATTTATCTGGCTGAACTAACTTTTCTTGGTTTTGTGTCCCCATTGCATTCACAAACTCTAGCAAATAAGAGGTCTGGTACGACCTCCTTTTAGAACCTACCCTTATAGATAGGCTATTGCACGTTTAAATATTTTGGTATATTGCATTCATAGATTAGTAATTGCATGGCATTCTAAGCCTACCTTGGCGTATAAAGGGTCCTTTTAGATCATGATTTCATTTCAAATTGCATGTTTTACTGCTTTAATAAAATGGCATCATGCATAAACCCTAGAAAGGGAATGCCACATAGGGAATCCCGTGTTTAGGAATAAGCCACCTTGTGTCTCGGATATTTAATCCAGTGAGACTTGCACGTTTACATTTTATACCATCCAAAGGGGTAGTGCACAAGGTAAGGTAGGATCCGTTTATTTTCATAGAGTGATTTTTGGAATATGAGCATCTAATAATCACTTTTTGGCCATTTTATCAAAAATTGGTAAGAATCCCTTGCGTGAAGGACATTAATCTGAAGAAATTCACAAATGATTCCTCCTATTGAGACGATAAATAAATTGAGGCCAAAATTCGATTTTTAGAAGCTCATAGACTAATGCACCTCAATAATTTTGAATTAACCAATGGCCGGACAATTCAACCAATTCATTTTGCCAATTCATTCAATAAATCGTCAATTCATTTGACCAATTTACCCTTTTTAGGGTCACCTGGTCTATTTTTCAATAAATCGTCAATTCATTTGACCGATTTACCCTTTTTAGGGTCATTCGGCCGATTTTTGAATAAATCATTCATTTGGCCAATTTACCCATTTTTAGGGCAATCGAGCCGATTTTGAATAAATCAAGTTTCGTTCAATCTATTTGATCAATTTACCCTTTTAGGGTGATCTGATTAATTTTGGATAAATTAAATTTCATTCAAATCATTTGACCTGTTTCCCTTTTTAGGGTAATCCGGTCGATTTTTAATAAATTGTCAATTTCATTTGACCAATTAGGATTTCAATGTCAAATTTCAAAATGGAAACCTAGTCGATTTTGAGAAAAGCATCCATTGCATCCAGCCATTTGATCAGTTGAAGTTTTGACCCGTGCGTCATTGAGAAAAGTTGTCAAAACGAATTTCAATCTCTTCGATAGGAAGTTCGTCAAGGTCAAACCCGTGCGTTTTTGCAAATTCTTGTATCGATCAAAAGTGATCAATCCCTTTGGACGATGTCCTTATTTTGACAAACGTCTCTTCTCACTCTAATTGACCAAATTTTTCAAAGTTATTTCTCACTCAATGAGTTGATCAGATCCATCAGGTATGGTATAGTGCCTGCTCTGGAGGATTGCATTTTCATGCTAGGCCTACCCTTGGCACAAAAAAGGTTCCCTCATAGGACATGCATCCGAATTTTATGGATATCTACTAATTCTTGCCTTTTTCTTTTTCTTTTCTTTTCTTTATTTTTATTATAACTAAGCGAGGGTTAAATCTAAAGGTAATCTTTCAAAAATTCTCAGGTAATATTTAAACATAGCTTCTCGTCGAAGCCCCATCATAACGCGATCCCGTAGTAAAGCCCAAAAGAATCGTGTAGACATGAGTACTCGGCCAGGATCGTCTGATAAGACCGCTGCAACTACCCAGCCGGAAGCCACAAGTCCCGGGGTTCAGTTGACTGAATTACTCGCCAAATTTGGGGAAATGACATCTGAAATGGCAACCCAAAGGAAGTTGATTGATGAGTTAATCAGCAGCGGAGTTCAACCCGAACCTACACCCGTCAAGCAGGCTGAGCCGGAATCGTTTGTCATCCCTTCAACTCAAGTCACCGTTACCCCATCTTTTCCTATTCCACCCGAAGGAACTTTCACATATCCCACCATACATTTGCCATACACTTACCCTCCTGATCCTTCATTTTTCCCTACTTACATGCAAGGCCCACAACCTCACATCACCTCAAATATACCACCTGAGTCACACACTTTTTACCACGCTGCTGCTGAGCCTTTCTTGCCAGACCATACCATTCAAAACAAGCCGGAGATAGGAAAATGTTCTGCTCCTGTTGATACGAAGCTTCTCAAACGCCTTGACCGTTTCGATGAGTTTATGAGGAAAAGTCAGGGGTTGAACAAACAAGGAGTGCTGGATTACGATGAGCTTTGTCTCTTTCCAAGTGTGCAGTTGCCTGAGGGGTTCAAAACCCCTAAATTTAACAAATACGATGGCACAGGCAATCCCAAGACACACCTCCGATTGTTCGCTAACAAGTTGGGTAGGCCAACAGATGATGAAAATCTGCCTTTGAGGCTATTCCCAGAAAGTCTGGAGGGGGATGCCCTCGACTGGTATTCCAAGCTGAAACCCGAAGAAGCAAAGACCTGGCTGGACTTGTCCAACGCTTTTGTAAAGCAGTACGAGTATAATTGCGAGCTGGCTCCAACACGAACCATGTTGGAAGGGACAAAGAGGAAGCCATCTGAAGATCACAAGACTTATGCCAAAAGGTGGAGGAAAATAGCTGCAAAAGTCGAGCCACCAATGACGGAGGACGAAATCATACGCACTTTCATTAAGGCACATGATCCGCCGTACTTTGAAGAAATTTTTCGCATGACTGGATGCTCATTTGCCGCAATTGTTAATAAGCTTGAGGAATTTGATGATTTCGTGAAGGCTGGAAAGATTGTTAATGTGTCTGCCCTCAAATCGCAGTTGGATGCTTTGCAAAGCCAAGGTAGTAATGGGAAGAAGCAATTCCAAAAGAAAGAGGGGGAAATCGCTTTTGCCTGGGATCGAAACCCTGTCTCAAAGCCCAGACCTCGACAATACCCTACCTACTCCAACCCTTCCCCTTACTATTCGAACATTCATCCTGTTTATCACACCAACACCAATTATCCTCGACCTTGCCCAGGCTATCCTAACCCACCTTTAGCTCCTTTTCAAATTTCTCAACCAAATCCTCACCAAAATCGTCATCGCCCTCCATTCAATCCAAGAATGCCTCCGCCAAACAGACCCGTTTACAACTATCCTCAACTCCCTAAAGCCAACAACCCAGGACGTAACCGCACGTTCACCAATCTCGACAGGCCTTTGGATCAATTATATGACCAATTGAAGGCTGCCGGGAAAATAGGTGTCATTCCCCCTCCAACCTATCCGTATGGCATACCCGTTGGGTATAACCCACAAGTTGTCTGTGCTTATCATTCAGGGGCACCCGGCCATCCGATTGCTGAGTGTAAAGCACTCAAGCATAAAATTCAAGATATGATTGAAGCTGGAGAGATTATAATTAGAAGAAAAGAGGCACAAGAGCCAAATGTGGATAAGAACCCCCTGCCAGAATACGATAACACCATTGGGGTTATTAATGACCATACGGAATTTAAGGAGCCTGCTAAAAACTCATCAAGTGAGGCTGAAGTGTTTGGAAATGATGCAGAATTTCCCGATATCCCTGAGGGATCAATTTCCAATTGGACAGCCGAATTTCTACCCATTCAGAAGGAGTTTCGGTAAACCTAAAGGGGGTTTGTCATTCATGCGAATTCATGAGGAAAAAACTTTTGCATCTGTAATTAGCTAATGAAAACATCTTTACTTTTGACTAAAATTTGCGCATGTAAATATTTTTTAAGTTTTATTTCATTTGCTTTCAATCAAAGGTTTTATGAAAATGCACAAGTCATTCTTGTCAGGTTATTTTGTTTATTCGTTTGTTTATATTTCGGTCATATTGCTTGTTCATTTGTTTGTTGTATGTTTGTTTGCTTATTATTCCAAATTCGTTAATTCTTTCAAATGACCAAAGATAAAATTATTTGACCCTTTGGATATCACTTTTCTGGAATTCAATAATGGCAATCTCTATCTCACTCACGACTTGAGAATTTTGGAACCCAAATTTCAAAGCGAGAGTGATAATGAGAAAGTATTTGATTCTTTTCAAAAAATCTTGAACAAAACGAGGAGAAATTCGAACCAAACCTAGAAGCCATAGCAATTGTTCACTTTGGCACTGAGAATAAGGTCAAAGGACATAAATCAGCATTCGTTTGGACAAAAGCAGAAAAGGAGATGATTAAGAGTTTGACTATGTGTCAAGGTGTACAGATGGTTGGAGGCAATCTCGTTTGCAGTAGCAGAAATTCAATCTTTGCACACTCTAATGGGAGTTCAGCCAAGAATGCCGTTTGTCATGAAATGTTACAAACACGCCTGGCCTGAGCCTACGACAAGAAGTTTCAGCAGCATACATTTTGAGGAAGGCGACAAAGCACTCAAGCGAACTTTGCCAATACACGACGAAGGCAGAGACAAATTCGGTCAAAATCAGAAAGGGCCGTTCGTTGTCCAAAAGGTATTACCTGGCGGAACACTTATTTTGACGGAAATGGAGGGTCAAACATTCCCTCAACCCATCAAATCAGACATGTGCAAGAAGATATTCATTTTGATCATGCAAATTTTCCTTAGAAATTCATGCAAATGGCGAAATGCAAGTCAGGCCCTCTTCTTTTACATTTAAAGCATTTTATCCCTACTTGTCCCCTTTGAGCCATCAGAATTGACAAATTTTCGTTTGGCAGCCCCTGAGAATTGCCAACCCCACACTGGGGCAAATTCATTATGAAAAGAGATGATCGGAAAGAAAAGGAAAACCCTACACTGGGGCAAATTCATTATGAAAAGAGATGATCAGAAAGAAAAAGAGAACCCCACACTGGGGCAAATTTAGTTTTTGAAGAAAAATGCAAAAGTGAAAAATGCAATGAAAAGCACAAAGAGAAGAATTCAATTAAACTGGGGCAAATTTCCTCAGTTTTGTTCAAAATTCGGAGATGATCTCAAAATGATGCAATCTCAGGTTATTTCACACCTCTCATCAAATTTGCTTTCAAGCCTCAACTTTTCTTGAAAACACCCCACCTGACCTCATTACAAAAGCCCAAAGTCCTGGCTTTCGTCACTTGTTGTATTTCTATTAGGAATTTTGCTAATCAACTGGCAAGTGATGTTCATAAGGCCTTCGCCTAATCTTACAAGGGAAGTGCATTTTACTGATGCCTGAAATCTCTAACTCACATTTCTGAGTCGATCATGGTCGAGATATTTCGTTTTTCTTTAGGTGAAAACCCGAAAGGGCACCTCAAAAAAAAAACAAAAAAAACAAACAAAAAAAAAACAAACGAAACAAAACAAAAACAAAAAGGGTGGGGGCAACCTTGGTGAAAACCCGAAAGGGCGCCAAGGCAAGTTTTTTGCAACAAGCAAGCATGAGGAGGAACAGCTGGTGACTTGGTTCATTTGGATTTCTTCTCATTTTTGTCATACTTCTGCCAATATTAAATTCCAGAACAAAAATATCCAGAGATTTGAATATGACATCTGTTGGCCAAAACTGTGTTGCTTTGTAAAATATTCTTTTCCAAATACATCTTTTCTCATGTGCTTGTATTCATGGCATTTTTGGATGTGTTTTACATTCTTTGACATATTCATTCCATGCAGAACATAGGAAATCACCTTCCATATATTTTGCATTGATTTTTTTCATGCATCATTCTTTTACCATTGGATTCGGATGAATGATAAACCCTAAGGTTTGTGCAAGAATATGGGATTCAATCATCTTTTAAAGTGAGTAAAATACAACCAAGCTACTACATGGATTTGGTGACATGAAAATGCGCACTTTATTGGTCTCCGGAATCGAAAGGTTTCAAAATTACAAATTCAACCAAGGCAGATGCCGCAGCAAAAGTTGGCAAAGGCATCAAAAGACTCATGTTTACACGATTCTCAAGGCAAGCCGGATCGAATGATGGTGGCAAGTCCATTATTTCTTCTTGTCTTGCAGGAACATTGCATTTACAAACACAAACAACCACACTTCTTTTAGCACCTGAATCGACGTCAGAAAAGTTCCCCAGTAAGCAAAGACGGAGTGATAATTTGGCAAAGATTGGGTCATAAGGAACAACATCAGCTATCGTTCTAGCCATAGAGATCCAAATCTCCCTCTTGGTACAAAAGTTTGAATTACTCTCAGGTAAGAACTCAATTCATTGTTTAAAAATCCCGTGGGTCTATCCCAATTTTAAATTTCTGTCCGGGTCTATCCCGTGGGTCTATCCCAATTTTAAATTTCTGTCCGGGTCTATCCCGTGGGTCTATCCCAAATTTAAATTTCTGTCCGGGTCTATCCCGTGGGTCTATCCCAATTTTAAATTTCTGTCCGGGTCTATCCGTGGGTCGTCCGGGTCTATCCGTGGGTCTAATTTTAAATTTTGTCCGGGTCTATGCCGTGGGTCTATCCCAATTTTAAATTTCTGTCCGGGTCTATATCCCAATTTAAATTTTGTCCGGGTCTATCCCGTGGGTCTATCCCAGTTTTTAAATTTCTGTCCGGGTCTATCCCGTGGGTCTATCCAATTTTACATTCCAGTCCGGGTCTATCCCTCTATCCCGTGGGTCTATCCCAATTCTATCATTTTTAAATTTCTGTCCGGGTCTATCCCGTGGGTCTATCCCAAATTTAAATTTCTGTCATGGTCTATCCCGTGGGTCTATCCCAATTTTACATTCCAGTCCGGGTCTATCCGTGGGTCTATCCCAATTTTAAATTTCTGTCCGGTCTATCCCGTGGGTCTATCCCAAATTTACATTTCTGTCCGGGTCTATCCCGTGGGTCTATCCCAATTTTATTTCTGTCCGGGTCTATCCCGTGGTCTATCCCAAATTTACATTCCAGTCCGGGTCTATCCCGTGGGTCTATCCCAATTTTAAATTTCTGTCCGGGTCTATCCCGTGGGTCTATCCCAAATTTACATTTCTGTCCGGGTCTATCCCGTGGGTCTATTTTTAAATTTCTATCCCCAAATTTTAGTCCGGGTCTATCCCGTGGGTCTATCCCAATTTTAAATTTCTGTCCGGGTCTATCCCGTGGGTCTATCCCAAATTTACATTCCAGTCCGGGTCTATCCCAATTTTACATTTCTGTCCGGGTCTATCCCGTGGGTCTATCCCAAATTTAAATTTCTGTTCGGGTCTATCCCATTTTTTTTTTACATTCATGTTCGGGTCAGTCCCATTTTTTAGAATTCTTGTTCGTTGGAATCATTTTGCAGCCCCATAACACAGGTAAGTATTTGGTGTCTACTTCTTTGTCCCAAGTTTTTTCAAAACTCAGACAAAGAGGGGCAAACTGTAGACACCAAATTTTGAATAATTTGTATGTGGCATCTACTTCATGATTTTTATTTTAGATCGCTTGCATTTAGTTCATTGTTGTGTGTTTTGCATTTTTAGTTGTTATTTTATTTTAGTTTTATTCATTTTGCCCTTTTAGTTTGTCTATTCATTTTTATTTTGTCATTTCAGGTTTTTAATCACTTTTAAGTTTTAGATTTTAGTTTTTAGTTTTTTTTAGTTTTTAAGTTTATAGAGTTTTTAGAAAGAAAAGAAAAAATCATTTTAGTCATTTTGTTTTTATTCAATGCTTTCTTGAAAGAGAAATGAAAATGAAAAATCATAAAAAATGAGAAAAGAGGAAAAAGGAAAAAGAAAAAATAGGCTTTAGTTGGATTGGAAAAATGAAAAAAAAAGGAAAAAGGAAAAGGAAAATTTGTTCACAAAAATATGTTTATTTCTTTAAATTCAATCTTTGGGCACTTTAGTTATTTTTATTAAGTTATTTTGAGAAAAAGAAAATGAATGAAAATGAAAAAAAAGAAAATGTGAAAAAGATGGAAAAATGGCCATTCTTGTTGTTTTAGTTGTTTAATTTTTAAATTATTTTTATTATTATTACCTGGGTTTTGTCAATTTGTTATTATTATTATTTATATTTTATCATTTCTGTATTTATTAAGTTGAAAGTCAAAAAAAAAAAAAAAAAAAAAAAAAAAAAAAGAGAGATTCGCGGCATCAAGCTGCGTTTTTCGCAGCTTGCAAAGAAATGTTCGGCAGCTCCTTGGGCTGCAAATATAGAAGAGCTGGCTTGAAGTTTAGGGTTATCATGGGATATAAAAGGAAAAGAAGGGACAGCCGCAGGGGGGATAGAGAGGATACGGCGTAGAGAAAGGCAGAGGGCTACGGGACTTCATTGAGGGGGAGCATTAACGGGCAAAGAGAAAGAGAGTCTAAGGAGAAAAAAAGGGTAAGCTTCGGGGAGAGTCAAGAACGAAAAAGAAAAACTGGGAGCTGAGAAGAAGAGAGCATCGACGGGCTGAAAGAAAATTGAGCAAGGGTTTTGGGGATGAGAAGGGAGTTAACGGCTAAGAAAAACTGAGAGAGTGAGTCGGGAGCAAGAACTAGATAAAGGGAAAGGTCAGAAGATCGCTTCTGGGGGGCGGCTGTGGATGAACGAAAGAACGAAACAGAGAGAGGAGGATACGGGGATAGAGCATGACGGCTGGAAGTATAGAAAGAAAACGGCCAACAGAGAAGAGAGGGTGGCGGCTGGGTCTTTCGGATAGGGAAAGGGCAGCTTTGAGGGAGTGGCTAGAAAAGAGGGAGGCGGTGAGGAGAACCAAAACCGAGGGAAATCTGTGAGAGAAATCTGGAGAGGGCTAGAAAACAGAAAGGCCGAAAGAGAGTGACGGAAAGAGAAAGGAAAACCAGGAGCGCCGAGAAGGGTTTTAGAGAAAAGGGAGCTTTGTGAGGCAGGGGAAAAGAAAGCCGAACAATCGCTACTCATAACCACCTCCCGCGAACCTCCCACCACCAGTCCGTATTTGTTGCTGCTGCTGTCCGTCGACCACCACCAGCACCACCACCACTCCAGATTCAAGATAGCTTCAGAAACCGAGAAGCATTGTAAGTTTTCTCCTTAAAATTCAGTTCCTGTCAAGCTTTTGAAGCATGTCTTCCGTGATTTTGCTTATGGCTACGTTTCTGTTGGGGTACTCATTCTCTTGGGCTGGGTTAAATAGCTTTAAGGGCTAGAGTTGCAGATCTGAAAGTTGGGAATGTTTGCTGTTTTGCTGGAAATTTTAGTCTATGCTGGAGTTTAATGTTCGCTGGAAATTCTTAGTTATGCTTAGCAAAGAACTTGCATACTTGCACCAAATAACCCAGCGCATGAAGAACAGCTGCTGTTTTGCTTTCCTGTTTGCTCACCTTACGTTGTCCATGCTAGTTCCATAAGCCACTAACCAGATGCGTGAACTGTCAAAACATTTCTGGTTTGATGTTTGAGATCGTAACTTTGCTGTTTGGCTGGAATTTGGCCATGTTTTACATCTGATGATGAACATCATAAGCATAGCTAATCATAGCTGGGAAATTGCAGCAGGCTTCCTCTAGTTTGCTGCATTGGTGTGGAAAAGAAAGTTCTTTAAGAATTTGTTTATTTCTTTCTGCATTTGCATTCGGTGGATGTAGAAGCTAGGGGGGT
This sequence comes from Coffea eugenioides, assembly GCF_003713205.1. Taxonomy (NCBI): domain Eukaryota; kingdom Viridiplantae; phylum Streptophyta; class Magnoliopsida; order Gentianales; family Rubiaceae; genus Coffea; species Coffea eugenioides. The sequence continues at coordinate 31,630,320 of NC_040041.1, forward strand.
CGTTGCTAGTTCCATGTCTGCATGCTAGGTTCGTGCATTGTAAGTTTCACTTGTTTGGAGTCCAAAAATTACTTGAATCTGGATTGAATGCTTGCCGAAAACATTTTTTCGATTGCTTAAGGAAATTGCAGCAAGCTTCATTCATTGTTGCTGAAAATCCTTTTGTTTGCTGGAATGGTTTTGTACCAGATTTGCATAGAGATCATCTTTGTTTTGGCTCGTGCGCGCATGATAAGTTTGGTAGGAACTTGAAGTTGGGTTTGATTTGAGAGTCTTAGTTTTGTTTTTTTAAAAATCTGTCATGCAAAGTTGTAAAGGCTTCAAAGCCTAAGAAAATATTTGCAGAAGTCTTCTTCACGTGAGGTTGCATGGTTTTGCATGGAAAATAACTTCCAAAAATTGCACTCCAACCCTTTGACTTCCATCTAATGCTGCTATGACCCAATTAATTGAATAATCCCCTCAATTTTGTCCTTGGTAGTTTTAATTCTACAACTTCATTGCTTGTTTTTTTTAATTAATCACTATGCTCTGTTTCAATTTCACTCAAGTCATGACTTTAGGGGCTTTACGATTAAGTGAGCTTGTGATTGCCTATTTCCTTTAATTTTTCCCAAATAAATTGGTACCTTGACCTTTTCTTTGATTTTGGAGGATAAATAAACAATTTCATTCCATTAGGGCCCCGACTCAAGGGAGGTACACTCTATCCCTCACTTGCACTTTATTTTTCCTACGTGCTCCTATGTGTTATGTGAATATGCCTGTCTACTTCGCTTTCCTTACCTCCCTGCGTGCATTTACTTGCTTTTTACTTTTATTTAAGTTTTTATGGGGTATGTGTACACCTCTTGGCTTGTAATAGATAGTGCTCGGAGAGCATCTGGTCCATTCACCCTTTCCCTTTTATGCTTTTATGGGGTATGTGTACACCTCTTGGCTTGTAATAGATAGCGCTCGGAGAGCATCTGGTCCATTCACCCTTTCCCTTTTATGCTTTTATGGGGTATGTGTACACCTCTTGGCTTGTAATAGATAGCGCTCGGAGAGCATCTGGTCCATTTCCCCTTCCCCTTGGTTGCTTGTTTTTGTTGCTACATGTTTAATTGCTTTAGTAGGCTCTTGCATCTAGTCGAGCATGCTAAGTGCTACGTGCTACGTGTTTACGAGCGTTTTGGCATGTCTACTTGCTTTCATAACCATGAATGAATGGAATGGATGAATGTACGTCACCACACTAGTCCAATGCTAGTTGTGGCTCATTAGGCCATCCCCTTTTGTTAGTGCATATTTGCATGTTCACTACATGTCATGCATTTTTCTTAGTTTTATCATTTGGCATGCTCCTCGATTCCCCTTTCCCCTCACTTTAGGTCTTGCATCTCATGCTAGTTAGGGTACATTTGCCTGAAGAGTCCCCTTAAATATGGGATATAGACGAGTGTGGCTTTTTCTAAAGCCTTAGCACGCTTGTATCCTCTCTATAAAAGGGCAAATTGAGTCACAATTTAGGTCTCCCCGTACCCAATATGCATGAATTCCCTAGGCTCATGCATTCTCAATCCACTCTATCATCACACTTTCACTTTTGTCTCATTTGCACACATGCACCTTTTTATCACTTTCACTTGCACACGAACACCTTTATCTTCACTTGCACACGAACACTTTTATCTTCACTCGCACACGAGTACTTTCATCTTCATTTGCACACCGACACTTTCGCACTTTTCTTTAAATTGCATACATGCATTTTGCCCACTAGCACTTGGAGTATATTTTATACATTCAAGGACATTTTCTTTGCACACTTCCACTCACACTATTGTTTTTATTACTTTTTCACACAAACGCACATTTTTCATGGCATGCATTCATCCACTCATTTTTCACGTCATTTAGGTTTAGGTGTGACCTCTCCAAAAGGATCATTGTTGGGCTTCACAATTAATGTGATTGGCATCACTCAACCTTTGAAGAGAAATTTCCCCCATGTCCCCCTAGGTCTAGGTTTTTGCATTCATATAGACATATCCAAACACGCGATGCATACCTTGGGTAGAAAAATTAGGAAAAATTGGTTTAAGTCACGCAACTAGCCTTGGCTAGGTCGAAGGGGTGCTTTGGATTTTTATCCTTGCCTTCCCCTTCGTCAAATGTGACCCCCGATCCCTCTTTTGGTTACGTAGACCCAAAAGTTCTCTAAAAGGGTTTATTTACTTTTTTCATTCAAAAACAAAAATCATTTTTGGGTGACTTGGTACACCCTAACTCTATACCAAGTGGCGACTCCATTTTTCAAGAAACCCTTTTGAACTTTGTTTGGCCAAAATCGTCGCATTCTAAAGTCCCATGGCCTTTTTATTTTCACTATCACACGTTCACACTCACACCACACACTTCACACATATCGAAAAGTGGGGCGCGACAGATCCGCAAGTTTTTTATTGATCTTGGACTGAAGGGAGGCTGCTCAGTTGGGCTGCTCGATGCCAACCATGTCCTCATACGCCCTACCCTAGAGGAGAACTACGCACGTTTGTTTGTTAGGTGCACCTGGTAATCCGCAACTCGCCCATGGCCGTTTCCAAGTGGACCATAGATTTTGATACGAATCATGAATCTTCCGTTGCTCTGATTTGGGTTACGCTACCAGGGTTGTCTCTGCCTTTTTTCGATATGGCCATGCTGCGCAAAGTTGGATCCTTGTTAGGGAGGCCACTCCAAGTGGACTCGGCGACAGCGTCCCTCAAACGCCCTTCGCTGGCTCGAATCCTGGTAGAGATGGATGTAGCAAAGGATCTTGTGCAGTGAGTCAGGTTCGAAGATGACAATCATGGCTGGTGGCAAAGGGTGACTATGAGAAGTGGCCTGCGTATTGTCCTTTCTATGCAAGGATTGGCCATGCGGAGTTCAAGTGTTTCAGAAAAGATCCCTCCCTGCATCCTTACCACGTTGTGAACGGTGGAAGAAAAGTAGGTAATCCAGTCTACGTGCCCAAGAAAGCAGTAGAGGAGACCAGGGAACAAGAAGTGACTACACTAGCGGAAAATAACAGGGTGGACAGGTTGCAAGCTGTTGTGGTGAGCAAGGCGCAAGAGTTGAATGATGGAGCCGGGGACGTGGATTTGGTTCCTGCAACGCACCAGCAGTCTTCTCACGATGCAGGTCCTTCTTCTGTGGACAGGGTGCCATACTCTAGACGTGGTGTGCTACGGGATATCCTAACTGCTGGGGACTTGCGAAGCCCTAAGCACACAATGGGGGATGTTTTGTTGGCTCCTCCTCTTGCGGTCTCACATCTAGCCGTGGAACTTGACCTAGCTATAACTGAGGGGGACCCTAAGCACACAAATGACGTTGAACTGGAACCTGATGCGCTCAAGCTCTCTAATTCCTTTTCGCTGCTAGCAAGTCTGACCGAAGGGCTAGATTCGGTGGTGCTCAGGGGTGGAAAGGGGGTTAGCCATTCAGCAGAGGCAACTCCAGTCTCCTCCCTACATGCGCATGGTATCTACATCAGGGGGAGGAACTCTGAATTTGACTTCTATTTAGGGGATACTAACGCGAGACGGCTTCGCGCTTTCAAAGCTGCCCTGGACTCTCGAGCTCGGCACTCAGAGCTATTTGGGGATGAATGTCCTCAGGGTGCAATCTTGGATGCCAAAGATGTGGCTCTTTTAAACGCCGTTGCTGCCAAACTCACCAAGAAATTGGGCAGGCCGATGAATTATAATAGGAAGCTGCAGCGCTTCTTCTCTCAAGCTAAGTCTTTTCCATCTTTCCAATGATAGATTCCATTAATTTTCTTGTGTGAAATATGCGTGGAGTGTCATGTTGCGACTCTCGGCGTTATCTAGTTAGTTTATGTGTCAAGTACCACATTCGTTTGTTGATTCTAATTGAGCCCATTACTGATGCATAACAAATCAAGGAGGTGTGTCGATTGCTTAAGTTTGCACAAGCTCGTTCATTCCTAGAAGGAAGGGTTTGGATGTTATGGTGTGATGACTTTGCTATTACATTTCAGGAGTTTGGCGACCAATTGGTCAACATGTCAATCACTTATCTGGCTACTTATTCTTTTCAAATCTCCACCATATATGCAAAATGCACAAGGGTAGCTAGGAGGGAACTATGGACTGCTATGGAGGCAGTAAAAAACCTGATCACTGGGCCTTGGCTACTAGCGGGGGATTTCAATACTATTACTTCAGCTGACGAAAGGTCAGGTGGCTCTCTTCCTAATGCATGTAATATGGAAGAATTCAATGAGGCTATTTCTAACTATGGTTTGTCATCATTAGAGTTTGATGGTCCGACTTATACATGGACGAATGGTGTGCTGTGGTAGTGGCTAGATAGAGCCTTGGTAAATACCGCATGGTATGATTTTTTTGGGTTCTCATAGGTTTCGCACCTATCGCGGGGAAGGTCGGATCATGCGCCGCTCCTCCTAAGATGTGGCTCGAGATCCCTGCGTGGTGCCTCTTTCAAATTTTTGAATGTCTGGAGAATGCATTCTCAATTTTTGGAAGTTGTCAAGGAGGCATGGTGTCGCGCCCCTTTTTTTTGAAAAATAAATTTACGGGTTATAAAAATGAATTTTTTGATTAATTTTGAATGAAAATGAGTTTTTAATTTTTAGAAAATAAATAAAGAAAAAGGGCCTAAAATGGGACTTAAAAAGTGGGACGATTTTGGCCCACAATAATAGTTTTTAGAAAGGGGTTTAAAGAAAAATAAGAGTCGCCACTTGGTATTGAGTTAAGGTGTATCAAGTCAGGACTGTCTCCCCATTAGTAATAAGAAAAAATAAGAGTCGCCACTGGTTCCCTTGGATGCGACCCTGAAACTACGTGGAGTCCCCCTGGCATTTGGAAGAAGAATCACTTGTTGCCCACGTTGCCCATGTTGTCATTTGGAAGAAGAATCACTTGTTCATCTCTTCGTGACAGGCCCAATAGCAAGGGAGGTATGGAGCTCTTTTTGCCAGAGGTTTGGACTTATTGATCCTCTCGCTCCTCGTCGGTGTCTGCGATGGTCTCGACATGGTTTAGCTCGACTTCGCTGGTATCTCGAGACCACATTAGGACTGTCGTCCCATTAGTAATATTATGGTTCCTATGGAAGGCTAGGAACAAGGCGTACTTTGAGGGTGCGAGTTTTGAGGCTCATAGGGTTGTTTCTTTGGTCGACGGATTTGTGAAACAGCTGGGGGCGGCAAAAAAACTTTCGACATGCCATTTTAGGGGAGATGCGAGAGATCCATGGGCCAGGCTGAGCATCCCGCTGGCGAGAAGGAAAACTGCACAGGCAGTGTCTTGGAAACGCTCTCCAATGCATCATGTCAATTTGAATACAAATGCTAGTGTCTCTCACAAGCGAGCTTATGGAAGTGGTTTACTCCGCGACTCGGACTGCCGTTTAATTTTTACTTATTACAAGGAATTTGGGGAGATGGATGCCTTGATAGCAGAAAGTTCATCTTTGTTACATGGGCTTCAGCTGTGTAGGGATCTAGTCAGGGGACCCCTGCTGGTGGAGGTAGACTCTAAGAGCCTGGTCAGTCTAATTAATGCGGGAGCGACGTTCCGGTGGCCTCTGTGCAATACGTTGCGCTACATTAGGGCACTGCTTTCCTCATTTTCGGCAACGGTATCCCACGTCTTTAGAGAGGCCAACGCTTCGGCGGATAAACTCGTCGGGTTGCGATTGTCATCAGAGTTATTTTGTACTTCGCTTCACCAGCTCCCAAATTTAGTACGGGCCACGGTATACTTAGACAGCCGAGAGTTCTCTTCCCTGCGGTGGCAAGGTGAATAGGTACCTCGACTTAGTTGTTGGCTGAAACTATGTACTTTATCGTTTCATCAATAAAATTGGATTTTTTCTTTTAAAAAAAAAAGGTGTACCAAGTTATCCAAAAATGTATTTTTAATAAAAAAAAAATAGGTAAAACCCTTTTTAAACGACTCCAAGTCTTTGAAAACAAGAGAAAAGTGTTCGGGAGTAGTTAAATTAAGAAAATTTTCGACTAAATCACGTAACTAGCCTTGGCTAGGTTGAAAGGGTGCCTTAGATCAAATCTTTGTCTTCCCTTTCTTATCACATTTGAATGCTACTATATGGATGCAAACCTAGACCTAATGGATATCGGGAGGGTTGAAATATCTTTTCAAAGTTTAATTGATGCGAATCACATTAATTGTGATGTCCAAAATGATTCTTAGAAGAGGTCACGAATATATAAAGAATGAGACTCGAAGAAAAGAAAAAATTATAATATATAAATATATGTGACCTAAAAAGAGGAATGCAACATAACGGGTACGGGGGACTAAGATTCGTGACTCAATTTTTCTCTTCATAGAGGAGATACGAGCGTGCTAAGGCTAAGAAGCCATACTCGTCCATTTCCCATATTTGAAGAGTAACTCTATTAACCTAGCCAAACAAATGAACTAGCCTATTTCTAATTTTTTCTTAAATGGAATGCAAGTCTAAATGTCATGTTTCGCATATAGGGATAAGGGATATATATATAGAGGAAATATCATGCAAAATGGTAAGGATCCTAAAAATAAAAAATATGTATGAAATGTAGTGATTGTCACGTAAGTTTGTGATTCTAGCGCATGGATGGCCTAAGGGTCGAGTATTGGACTAACCCATTTCTATAAATTCTCACTAGCGTTGGATTAGTGAGAAGTCGAGGAGAAAAGCCACAACTAGTGTTGGACTAGTGTGGTGGTGTCATGCATTTATTGCAACTAAATAAATCATATAAAACATAATTAAAACAAATAAACACATAAAACACATAGATTACATAACGCATAGGCATAATTTCTAGATGCAAAAACCCTAATGAAAGCATGCAAGCACACAAACAAATAAAAGCAAATAGAGATCTAACTATTACATTCGGGCCCTAACTACAATCTAGGAGAGGGGAGAACAAAATATTAACCTAACTATTACATTTATCTAACTAAATACATTTTTGGTAAAATTAAGACCTATCTATTACATATTCTATCTAAATGCATGTCTTGAACTCCTATCTATTACCATTTGACATTTAAATACCTCTCAAATAATCATCAAAATCAAATTAAATATACGAAACTTAAAACAAATAAAAACGAATAACTAAGAGAAAAATCACTCAAAAACATGCAATTACATACATGAAAACACATAAGAGCATATAAGAGGATTTAAAATAACACAAGAAAATACCTCCCTTGAAATAGTAGCTAATTGGGGGGTTGGATTTGCCCTATGTAACTCCAAAATTAACAAAATGATCAAGGCATCAATTTAATTAATAAATAAATCATAAAGAAATGGAAATAAACATGAAATCTATCAATTGAAACATTCAAATGAAATATAATTAATAGTTAAAGAAGATAAACAACTTGTATTTTAGAAATCATAACTATCAGGGACCTAACTGCAAAAATTAAGAAAGTTTTAGGGGTTAAATTATTACAAAATCTAGGGGTCAAAATGAAAGCAAAATAAAGTTTAGGGACCTATGTATAATTAAATTAAGGACCCAATTGAAAGAAATTAAAAATTTTTAGAGCCACAATAAAAATATTTAGAAGTACATGGACTGAAATGCAATTTTTGGATATGATTTTCCCAAGCTTGGGCCATCTCCATTAGCATTTGGGCCAGAGGATTATTTTGGCTCGACTGAGAGTCCAAAGAAAACGAAGCGGGTCAACCCACCCTTTTTACCAAATCAATCCAATCAAATTACATGGACTCTAACATCCCAAACCCAAGCCAAAAATCAACTAAAATAAACCAAACCCATTTACTAAACCCAACCAAATTAAATCTAAACCAACCTTTCTCTTATTTTTATTAAACCCAATAGGCCATAAAATCCTTTTAAATTGCTAAACCGTAATTTACATCCTAAAATTCATAGATATTCTACTCAAAAATCATATTAAAGCATGCCAAAGACACTTAAGATTTAAAGGGGCGAAAGAATGGCTGATCCTCCAGATTTTTGGGTCATAGTAGCATTACATAGAACTTGTGGGGCTAAAGTGAAATTTGGGGAAATGTTCATGCAAAGCCATTGAAGAAGCTTTCTTCTTCACTTCATGCTCTACAACTTTGCTGGGTTCATCTCCAGCAAGACTTTCCGTCCAAATAGCCAAGTTCAGAAACAAAATGGGACCATATGCAACCTCCAACAACATCCAAGTCATATTTACTCCAAAACCACATTCAATCACAAACAAAACATGGAGGAAATCTAATAATTCATGCATAAAAAAACAAGAAAAATGCAAACGGCAAATCGTGCTGGTTTCTGGAAAATGAAGCCCAGGAAGCTTTGTTGCAAAAATTTCAGCAATGACGAACCCGCGACTTCACTCGACTATTGCTGAACGAAAGTTTTTCCCGAATATCCAGAAAAGGTGCATAAAAAGAAATCTCCCTCTAAGGTTTGGAGTTTAGGTCGGAATTTGACCGGAAAGTAGGCTGGTTCGCCAACCTGGTTCCAGAAATTTCTTCCCTTGTCCCTCTCGAATTTTCTCTCTTTTCTTGCTGTTTTTCTTTCCTCCGCTGTCTCTCTCTCTTTCCCTTTCTTGATTTCCCAGATTCTCCCCTGCTCCTCTTTTTCTTTTTTCTCCTTCCTTTTCTCCCTTTCTTTTCTTTTTTTCTCCTTTTTTTCCTTCCTCTCTTCCATTCTTTTCTTCTTCTTGTTCAAAGCCTCCCTGGTTTCTTCCTCTCCTTTCCAGATTTTTCCCAATTCAACAGCTGTCCGTGCCACCTAATCTCTTGCAAGTGTTGTGGTGTGTAAAAAGACAAAAACACATGACTAATATTCACTCAAACCAATTAACTATCTTGCATGCATTCCACCTATTTCTTGTTTTTTCTTTTTTCTTTTCAATGCAAAAATTTAGAATAAATAAAAATGTTAAATTTCTATTTGAGATTTGCCTTGCAAATTTTCATTTTATTTTGAAAAAATTGAATTTGAAAAGATTAAAAAAATTGAAATTTTTTGTTGTGAAAATTTTCTTTCTTTAAACAAAATGATGAACCTAATTTAATAAAAATAGCTAACTCTCATTTTGCGAATTTTGGTTAAATAAAAATAAAATAAAACAAAATTAAAATTTTGATGTCTACAACTTGCCCCTCTTTGTTTGAGTTTCGAAGAAATTTGAGACAAAGACGTAGACACCAAAAGCTTACCTACTATTCTGCCACGAACTGAAATAAGCAAACATATAAAGGTCAGTGGGATAAATCCCAAACCTGTCGTAATAATTGGTCAGTGGGATAAAACCCGAGCCTGCCGAAAATTAGTCAGTGGGATAAAACCCGAACCTACCATAAAATTAGTCAGTGGAATAAAACTTGAGTCTGCCGAGAAATTGGTCTGTGGGATAAAATTCAAACCTGCCATAAAATTGATCAATGGGATAAAACCTGAACCGACCGAAAAATTGATCAGTGGAATAAAACTCGAGCTTGCCGAAAAATTGGAAAATTATTGCAGAATGCTTTTTGTAAAACTTCGAAGATTTTGATGGAGACGGATAACTCTTCTAAAAAAATTTGCCCCAGTGTGATGTTATTGGACATTTGGACCTGCAAAAAAGAAATAATCATAATGACAGATACTGCCACCACCATCCGATCAATCCCTCCTTCAAGAAATGTGTAAATATGAGTATTTGAACGTTCTTCCCCGATGTAGCAAAAACACAACTTTGCTCTGCGAACTGTATCAAGTTTTCTTAACTTCTAATGCTAATCAAATATGACATTTGGTATCCAGACACTTTCAATAAATCACAGGAATTGCAATTTGATAAACTTAACGAGATAAATGAGACCATGAAATACATGAAAAAATATTTTATTTACACAAAAATGATGAAAATTCCAGTAACATAAAAACAACCATTTACCTTTATTGAAAAAAAAATGATTTTAGAAAAATGAACCTGTAAATTCAACAGTTTATGCTTGATGAACTAAAGCACTTTGATCTCAAACCAAATGTCACGTTTGACCCTTTGGATATCGTTCCTCCGGAGTTCGATGTTAGCAACAGAACCATAACGTAAAGAGAAATTCAAATGAACCGAGTCACCAGCCATTCAATTTCGTGCTCACTTTTCCTTATAAAATCCGACCTTAGTGCCCTTTCGGGTTTTCACTAAGGCTACCCCCAATTTTTTGCTTTTCCTTTCATTATTTTTTTCTTCTTTTTTGCTTTTCTTTTTTTATTATTTTTTCTTTTATTATTTTCCTTTTTCTTTTTTCTTCTTTTTCTTTTTTACAAGGTGCCTTTTCGGGTTTTCACCTGATGAACAAATCTTGTCGATAACCTTTATCAACTTAGAAATGTGTTTTAAGAAAGGGTAAAAAATAAAAAAAACTCCTGTGATAAATCTAATATACATAAAATCCCCCATAATTTTAAAATATACAACAGGACACCCCATACTTTGAACTAAATTGTAAAGATGACAGAATCCGTTAAAGTTAACGGAAATGGATGAAATGCCTAGAATGCCTTGATATAATTAAGCAAAAGACAGATAAAAAAAATTATTTGTTTTATTCTCTAGATAGAGAGAATTGAGGGTTAAGGGGTAGAATAGATATATGTGTTAAAAATTAGGTATAAATTTTTTTTTATATTCTAATAAGTCATTTTCATTAAATTTAACGGATTCCGTCACCTTTACAATTTAGTTCAAAGTACAGAGTGTCATGTTGTATATTTTGAAATTATGGGAGGCTTTTCTGTATATTAGATTTATTACAGGGTATTTTTTTGTAGTTTACCCTTTAAGAAATGATGGCATTAGTACGACAATCATTTCCTTGCAAAATTGGTAAAAGTGTATTGACATTATTTACCATGTGATTAGAAAATTTTCTGAAAGAGATGATGCAAAGAACGAAAGTCAGGACTTTCAGTTTTTCGTAATATAGTCAAATGAGGTGCTAAGAAAAATTTAAGGATTGAAGGCAGATTTTATAAGTGTTTAAATCACCTGAGATCGCATCTTCATATTAATCCTACTTAGGATTAAACTAAAATTGTCCCGATTTATTCTCAATCGAGGTTCTTTTCTTTAATTTTCTTTTCTTTTTGTTCATCTGCCACTTTTCACCTCTTGAGGTTTTTCTTTCTTTTTCTTTCAATTCAAACTTGCCCCAATGTGGGGTTTGCTATCCTTAGGGGTTGTCAAATGAGATAATTTATTATGAAAATTCAAAAAGAATAACTAGGGATAGAATGTTTAATTGGAAAGGAAGAAGGGCTAACTTTCATTCCATTCTTCGCATTACCCTGAAAGGAAATTTTCATTTATCAAATGAAAAATTTCTTGCAGATATCTGAATTGATAGGCTAAGTGAAAACTTGTCCATCTATTTCTGCGAGAACAAATGCTTCACCAGGCAATACCTTCTTGACGATAAAAGGGCCCTGCCAATTTGGAGCGAATTTTCCTTTGGCTTCATCTTGAATGGGAAGAATTTGCTTCAAAATCGTGTCTCCTTCTTCGAATAGTCGCGGTTTGACCTTTTTATTGTAAGCACGGGCCAGTCTCTTTTGATAGCACTGACCATGACAAATGACATTTAACCTTTTCTTATCAATCAAAGACAACTGCTCATGACGTTGTTAATCCAATTAGTTTCATCTAGTTTGGTCTCCATTAGTTTGCGCAATGACTGAATTTCGACCTCAGTTGGCAAAATTGCTTCCATTTCGTACATGAGGTTGTAAGGCGTTGCCCCAATAGAAGTTCGAATGGAAGTTCTATATGCCATTAATGCATAGGGGAGCTTTTCGTGCCAATGACGATGTCTTTCGGTCATTTTACGGATTATCTTTTTCAAGTTCTTATTTGCTGCCTCTACAACTCCATTCATTTGTGATCTATAAATAGTAGAATTTCGATGCCTGATTTTGAACTGTTCGCATAATCCATCCACCATGTCATTGTTGAGATTCTTTGCATTATCGGTAATTAACGTTTCTGGCACGCCAAAACGACAAATGATGTGTTTCCTTAGAAAATCTGTCATCACCTTCTTAGTCACGTGCTTATAAGACTCAGTTTCGATCCATTTGGTAAAATATTCAATTGCCACCAAAATAAATCATGCCCGTTTGAAGCAGGAGGGTCAATAGTTCCAATTATATCCATACCCTACATTGAACATGGCTAGGGAGCAGTCATACTGTATAATTCTGTGGGGGGAGTGCGCATAACATCTCCATGCAACTGACATTTAATGCATTTTCTGACAAAATCTACACAATCATACTCCATAGTAAGTCAAAAATATCATGTCCTCATGATTTTTTTTACCAATAAATGTCCATTCATATGTGATCCACATATACTGTTGTGCACTTCTTTCATCAAATAATTTGCTTCATCTTCATTAACGCATCTTAGAAGGCCCAAGTCTAGCGTCCTTTTGTATACCACCTCTCCATTTAAGAAAAACTTGGATGATAATCTGCGCAAAAAGCTTTTAGCAATCGTATCAGCACCTGGAGGATAGGACCCGATTTTGAGAAATTCCTTAATATCGCTGTACCAGGGATGACCATCAGAAATTTTTTCATAACCAGACAATGTGCAGGCCTTTCTTGTAATTGAATCTGGATAGACTCAATCACCAACTCATCTGGTTGTTGAATCATTGAAGATAAAGTGGTCAAAGTATCAGCAAAAATATTTCGAGCACGTGGAATATGCCTGAACTCCAAATTTCTGAATTTGTTTGCCAAATCTAGTAAATTGCAATGATATGACAAAATTTTTGAATCTCGAATTATCCATTCTTTGAGCATTTGATGTACGAGCAGATCGGAATCACTGAACACTATTAAATCCTTGATCTCCATCTCCAACGCCATTTTTAGTCAAAAAATGCAAGTTTCATATTCAGCCATGTTGTTAGTGCAGAAAATCGTAGTTTAGCAGAACCGGGATAATGTTTTCCTTCTGGCGATACTAGAACAGCTCCAATCCCAACTCCGGAAGAATTTGAAGCACCATCAAAGAATAGTCTTCACTCAGGGTATTGCTCATTCATATCTTCTACTATACCAACAAACATGACCTCCTCATCCAGAAAATAAGTGTGAAGCAGTTAATAATCATCTTCCCTTGGATTTTCAGTCAAATGATCTGCTATAGCCTGCCTCTTGATTGCCTTTTGCGTGGTGAAGATGATATCGAATTCAGAAAGGATCATTTACCATTTAGCCATGCATCCGGTCAGCATTGGTTTCTCCAATAGGTACTTCAAAGGATCTGAACGAGAGATAAGATAGGTGGTGTGACTAAGCAAATAATGTCTCAGTTTCTGAGCTGTCCAGGCCAATGCACAGTAACTCCTTTCAAGAAATAAGTATTTTGTCTCGTAAGGTGTGAACTTCTTACTAAGATAATAAATGGCTTGCTCTCTTTTTTCAGAATTATCATGCTGCCCCAAAACATATCCCACAGCCTCGTCAAGCACAGATAGATACATAATCAAAGGTCGATCCGGTTTGGGTGGTACTAAGATCGAAGGGTGCAACAAGTAATTCTTGATCTTATCAAAAGCTTGCTGGCATTCTTCATTCCAAGACAATGTCACATTCTTTTTCAATAATTTAAACAAAGGCTTACATGTAGAAGTCAAATGAACAATGAACGTGCCAATGAAATTAAATTTTCCTAAGAAACTCTTCACATCCTTTTGTGTTTTCGGCACTGGCATTTCATGAATTGCTTTAATTTTTGACGGATCTACCTCTATGGCTTTTTTACTGACAATGAACCCCAATAATTTATGTCGCGCCCCATTTTTTATAAAATAAATAAATAAATAAATAGTTTAAAAAGTGAATTTTTGGTGAAAAAAGAAAATGAAGAAAAATCTGGGTCTAAATGGGACTCGAAAATGTGACGATTTGACCCAAAATATAGTTTAAAAAGGGTTTTTGAAATAAAAAATTGGAGTCGCCACTTGGTATAGAGTTAAGGTGTACCAAGTCACCCAAAAATGAATTTTTAAAGAAGAAGGTAGAAAAAAAACCCCTTTTAAACGACTCCTAGTCTACGTAAACCAACGAAAAAGGTTCGGGAGTCACATTTGACGAAGGGGAACGCAAGGATAAAAATCCAAGGCACCCCTTCGACCTAACCAAGGCTAGTTGCGTGATTTAGTCAAAGATTTTCTTATTTTTTAACCTAAGGATTTATCACACTTGGACGTACTATATGAATGCAAACCTAGACCTAAGGGGGTATCGGGGGCAAAATTTCTCTTCAAAGTTTGAATGGTGCCAATCACATTAATTGTGATGCCCGATAATGACCCTTTGGAGAAGTCACGAATAATGCAAAAATAGGAGACTCTAAGAAAAGGAAAATGATAAAATAATTATAGAAATATACGTGTCTTAAAGGAATGCATCATGTCGGGTACGGGAGACTAATGTTTGTGACTCAATTTTCCCTTTTAATAGAGGGAATACGAGCGTGCTAAGGTTAGAAAAGCCAAACTCGTCCATATTCCATATCCAAGGGGTTACTCCCTAATCTAATCAAGCAAATGCACTACCCTAATCCTAATTCTAAAATGAAATGCAATTCTAATGTTATGTATCATACAAAAGGGGCAAGTAATATACATATAAGGGAAAATACGGGGGAAGGGGTATACATATATAAGGAAAGTGTCATGCAACATGGTGAAAGAGGCCCTAGAAAGTAAAGATATGCATGAGATGAAGTGTTTTTGTCACACAATCATGATCTATTGCGCGAAGGGCTCCCAAGGGTCTAGCGTTGGATTAACCCATGTCTATGAATTCCAACTAGTATTGGACAAGTGAAAAATCGAGAAAAGGGTCTCAACTAGCGTTGGACTAGCGAGAAATTATAAAAAAGGGACCACAACTAGCGTTGGACTAGTGCGGTGACGACATGCATTTATTATAGTCTAATAAATCAGGTAAAACATAATAAAGCAAATAAACACATAAACCATATAAAGCACATAGCACATAGGCATGATATCTAGATGCAAGACCCTAAGAAAGCGGTAACACATAGCACATAGACATGCAAAACACACATAAGGCAAATAAAGCAAATAAAACCCTAACTATTACATTCGGGGGGAAGCCTATTACAATCTAAGGGGGAAATGAAAATAAATAAATAAAATAAATAATAACCTAGTTATTACAGCTTTGGCATTCAAGTGCCTTTCAAATGAACGAAATTGAAAAATGACTATGCAAAACTAAAACAAATAAAGTGGATAAATAAATAAATAAAATGAAAACGTTCAAAAGGCATGCAATTAGGCACATAAATCACATAGACACATAGGGTCAAATAAAGTGGAAATAAGGGATAGGGTGTACCTCCCTTGAGTTGGTGCCCCTAATGAAGTGAAATGACTTATTTACCCTCCAAAATAAAGAAAAAGGTCAAGGCATCATTTTAATTGGGAAAATTAAAGAAAATACGCAAATTCAAGCTCACTTGGTCATAAAACTCTTAAAATCATGAATCAAGTGCGATTTAAACAAAGCATGGTGGTTAATTGAAACAAACAAACAATGAAATTGCAAAATTAAAGCTGCCAAGGACCAAATTGATGAAAGTATTCAATTGGTTGGGTCATAGTAGCATTAAACAAAGTCAAGGGGTTAAAGTGCGATGTTTGGAACATTTTCCATGCAAGTTTCATGCAAAATTACGAAACATTTTCTGCAAAACAAGAAACATTCCTAATGCTAGCTTTCCGCAACCAAAAACAAAGCCACAAGAAATTTCACACGATACTTTTGAGCTAAATCCACCCAAGCATGGCTAAACGTTTAGTAACAAGGAAAATCTTAGAAGTATCTCGTGCGAGTTTTCATTACAGCCACTAAGGAAATTTTCTACAACAAACTTCAGCAATCTAACGAAAATTTCTGCAAACTAAACTGGCTACAAACTTTCCTTTCAGATGAGGACTTCAGCCTCAAGACACCATTTTGGGCGAACCCTTTTCAACACAAACATCAAAACTTTACTCTAGACAACAACTACATAACTTCCGCAAGCCAAACAAGCAAAAGAAGAGAAGGAAAAAAACTTAGAAAGGATATCATGCAAATCTAGAAAACTTTCATGCACATTTTATGCAAACAAAAACTTCAGGCAAACCGAAGCTCTCTTTGTTTCTGCAAAAAACTTCCTAGGCTATGAAGCTTCAGGAACCAAGAATGGATTAAGAATTTTTTCAATCAATCATCCAAACTTTGAACTAACTAACAACTACCATAATCCAAACAAGCAAAAATCATAGAAGGAAATCATGCAAACTCACAAGGAAACTCATGCACTCTGCTAGTTTTTTTTTGCCGCAAACAGTGTGCGCATGAAACATTTCAGGCACTTCATATAGATTTGTCAACCAATCCCACAAAACTCAACCCAACAAGAGACCATGCAATGACGCAAGATCAAAATCATTTTTTTAACAATTCCCAGCATAATTTATCCAAAGTTCCTAACGACCAAGGCAAACAATAAGACAGGTTGTGAAATGGTTTCCATAGCGAGTGATTCGAAGGTTGCCGTAACATAAAAATGGAAGGAATCAAAGCACGATTTTAGATGAACAGGCCAAAGTCAGAAACTTTTCTCATTTTCCTAGCAAAAACATCAAACACTCCTGGATACCTAAACCTATTACAGAGGAAACACATTCTGCGACTAAGGAAGAAACAAAAAGAAGTAGTCGATGAAACTTTGCTATGTACACGGGGCAACCAACATGAATTATGAATCCCAAACCAAATGCTCTACTGATTTTGCCAAGACAGCAAATTTCTCATGTTTTCTTACCAAACTCAAGTTGAAATAGAACCCATCCCTATATCTACACATGCTCAAGAAAAATCAGAACAAAATGTATGTAAAGTCGGGAACTTTCTGCAATTCTTTCTCGACTGAAACTTATTGGTGCTGAATAAATTCTCACGAGATCCACTACCCACATTCCAGATTCCATAACTTCATCAGCTAAGAACCATTATTAAGGACAGAAAACAACAGACGGCCAAAAGAGCAAGTAATCAATTAAAGGAAATAGCTTTTGACTGTAAAGTGTAAACAACATGCGAAATACTGCTACAAAATGGTAGACTTGCGAGCAAAATGGCTGTCTCAACCTCTGGCCACAGGAATCGAAATGAACAAAGGGAGGGGGTTTGAAGCTTACCTGTCTTGCTGCTGTAGGAATTGGACCTTTGACAGGAATCTAGAGAAGGAAGACTCAACTTCACCATCATCCGAGAGAAATGAGTTGCGGGTCCTCTTTTCCTTGTTTCATCAGCCTCGATCCTCCAGCTCTCTCTACCGGTTTCTTCCTTCTTCTAAAACCTAGTCTTTTCTCTCCACCGTCAGTGTTCTCTAGCCGCCAACCTTATTCTCCTTTTCTTTGCTTGGTTTCTTTCTCTCGGCTGTCACTCTCTCCAAAACTCTCTCTAGCCCTCAAACTCTCCCTTCACTTTTTTCCAGCCGTCATCAACTAGAGCCCTCATCAGACCTCACCTCCTCTCCAGCCGTTAAAAACCCTCTCCAGCTCTCTCTACTTTTCTTTTTCTCTCCAGATTTCTAGCCGTCATTAGTTGCTCTCAGCTCTCCTCGATCCCTTCTCATTTCAAGGCTTCTTATAAGCACCCGAAACCTAGTATCCACGGTGCACAGCTGCTGCGTTTTCCTTCTGCTAATTTCTACACCATTGGATGGCCTCCGTTCCTTATGAGATTGAGGTTCAAGATAAAGGCTAGATGGCCTTGTACTATGCCAATCTGATGGAGTAGAAAAATGGGCAAAAATGCCCGGAAAACAAACTGGAAAAATGGAGCTGCATTTTTGTTTTCTGCATTCTGTTAGTACGCTGCTATTTAGGAAGTTCAGCCTTTTTTTTTTACTAATTAAGAAATGAATAATAAATGCCTTAAATCCATAAAAATAAAAATAATAACAATTAAAGCTAAATAAATAAATACAGTATCTAAAAAAAAGCTAAAAATATCTAAACTAAAGTCCTGAGATTGATAAGTAAAAATAGCTAATAAAATAAATTAAAAAATAAAAAT
Organism: Coffea eugenioides; assembly: GCF_003713205.1. NCBI lineage: Eukaryota > Viridiplantae > Streptophyta > Magnoliopsida > Gentianales > Rubiaceae > Coffea > Coffea eugenioides. The sequence continues at coordinate 31,648,510 of NC_040041.1, forward strand.
TTGGTGTCTACAATTTACCGACAGGAGCCCCGAAAGCGCACTTCACAGGATTTTATTTCAAATCATATCTTCTCAATCTTTCAAATAACTTTTTCAAATCAACTAAATGATCCTCCGCTTTCTTGGATTTGATTATGATGTCATCTACATAAACTTTCATCTTCTTATGAATCATATCGTTGAACAAGGTAGTCATGGTCCTTTGATAAGTAGTTTCAGTATTTTTCAATCCGAATGGCATTACTCAGTAGCAAAATGTTCCCCATGGAGTGATAAAAACAGTTTTCTCTCTATCTTTTTCTACCATTAGAATTTGATGGTATCATGCAAAGCAATCGCCAAAAGACTCAATCTCATGTCCAATGGTGTTATTCAAATGATATGTATGTTTGGCAAGGAAAAATCATCCTTCGGACTATCCTTGTTCAAATCTCGGTAGTCAACACATACCCTCACCTCTCCACTTTTCTTCGGGACATGGACTGGATTTGAAAACCAAATAGGATAATGAGATACCATAATAATCCTAGCATTGAGTTGCTTTTCAATTGCTCCTTGATTTTAAAACTTATGTCCTATTTAAATTTTGCGAGACTTCTGTTTCACCGATGAATGCTAATTTTTATCTCTTTGACCTCGATCTCAGTGCCAATATAAATAATTCTGTTTCTTCTAAGTTTGGTTTGGATTTATCTTCATATTATTCAAGATTCTTTAACAAAGACTCAGATTCTTCCTCGTTATCGCTCTCGTCTTGAATTTTTGATTCCAAAATTTCGAATTCGTGAGAGATATCGAGATTGCAGTCATCAAATTCCAGAATAATGATATCCAAAGGGTCAATGTGTTTTATTTTTTGCCATATGAAAAAAATAAGATAGATATAACAATGCGTAAGTAAAACAATTGGAAAATGAACACTATGCATTTCATTGAATTTCAAATAAATGACAAAACGTCATAATACACTACTTAACAAAAGATACACTACTTAACATAAGACTTGTATTGAAAAGACATTTGATCCAAAACTATTTATAAAACTGAAAAGCAAAAGATGAACAATGCAAATGATTTCTTTCATAGCTCTCAATCAAAGGCAATCCCCTAAATTTACCGAAATTCCCTTCGGGAGGGAAGAAAATCAATGGTCCAATTCTTCATTGCTTCTCTGGAGACCTATGAAAATTCTAGATTCTCTGATGGCTCGCCCTCATAAGTAACCCCCACGAACTGTTTAGATAAACTGATATCAGTCTCATCGATCGGGTCCAATTCAGATCTAATTAATTCTGATGGATGGGACAAAGTGTAATGCAATGGTGGGATACTTTTGACAATTTGCTTTCCTTCCTTTTTTACTCTCTTGTGATCTAGCATTTCTTTCTTGTCCCTGGAAGTAGATTGGAATCCTAGTCCAAAGGTGTCCTTCTTTTCTTGAGACTCTATTGGTTCTAGAATTCCCTACAAGTTATGCCCGAGACCCTTGCTTATCTCGTATTCTCCTCAAATAATTTTTTTAGCCATCATAATGCTGGTTTCTCCGCAAATTCATTCCCACCACCGACTTATCTTTGAATACCCAACCTACTGAAATGATATCAGCCACATGGTGAGAAGAAACCAGAGTTTTTCTACCACCTTCCTCTTTTGGTCCGGAATCGATGATCATAGTACAATCATTCTCTGCAAATACTGTGATTAATTGGTCATTCACTACAAACCTCAATATCTGATGGAGCGAAAATGGTATAGCACCTGAAGCGTGAATCCAAGGTCGTCCAAGCAAAATATTATAAACACTTGAAAAATTCATGATTTGGCACATGACTTAAAATTGGGCAGGCCCTATTTCCAGTACTAAGTCCACTTCTCCCATTGATTCTCTTTTTGCGCCATCAAATCCCCTCACCACAGTTGCAAACAGTCAAAGTTTAGCTTCTTGAAATCTCAATTTGACCAAAGTATTCCATGGACAGATATTCAAAACAAATCTGTTGTCTATCAAAACTCTCAGCAACAACTTTCCATTACAACGGACTGAGATATACAATGCTCTGTTATGTCCAATTTCCTCAGAAGTTAAATCTTCATCAGAAAAGAAATGTGATTTGAAACTAAAACATGTTCGACTACATGGGTGAATTTGTCAATCGGAATATTCTTAGGCACTTGAACCTCGGTTAACACCTTGAATAGAGTCTCTATGAAGTTTCGAAGTTAAGAGTAGATTTAACATAGAAATTTGAGCGGGTATTTATCCAATTGTTCGATCACTTTATACTCACTTTTTTTCAATATCCTAAGAAAATTGAATGCTTCTTATTCAGTCACAACTGGTCTTGTTGGCACAGCATTTTTCCTTTGCTTTTGATGGCTCGTTAACTACAGGTTTACTTACGATTCTTCCAGATCTAGTGACGGCGGCCACCTCCTTTTTTGGTATTTCTTCCCCTCCAATCAATAAAATAGGCTCACTATAATTCAATGGGACTTCTTGTAGGTTAAGAACAGGCGTTTGTTAAGACAATTCGAGTACCACAAGCTTTGAAAGGTCACATTCAAAAAGTATCACATCTAAAATAAAAGGATCAGCATTTTTCTTGACCTTAGAGATTTCTTCTTTCAGTATGAATGGTTCTCCAATGACCTCTATTATCCCAGTTTCATCTACAATGTATTGAGTAGGTTCCTCGATCTCCTCGTCAATGGTAATAACTCCAACAGTATCCTTGTGTGCAGGAAGAGGGTTCTTGCTAACTCTCGATTATTGTTCATCTCTCCTTCTTAAAACTATGTCTCCGGCCTCAATCATGTCTTGAATTTTATGCTTAAGTTCCCAACAATTGGCAGTAGAATATCTAGGAACTCCAAAATGATAAGTACAAAAAGATTGAGGACTATAACTAAGGAAAAATCCTCTAAGATAGACTTTAGGAGATATCGTATCAATTTTTCCTGTGGCTTGAGCTGTTCATATAACCGATCAATGGGCCGACCTAAATTGGTGAAAGTTTTGTATGTGGTTGGGTTTTGGGTGTCATTAGTTTGTTGATAGTTGTAGTTCTGGTTGGCTGGTGAAGCAGGTCTTGGATTATAAGGAGGGCGAGGTCTAGTTTGAAAATAAGGTGGAGAAATATGAAATGGTGTTGTGGGTGTATTTGGATAACTTGGCCGGGTTCGATGTGGTTAATGGTGGTATGATAAATCGGTCGAGAGCGTGGATGGTATGGGTAACAGGATGGATAGGTGGGATATTGTTGGTATTTAGGTCGGGAAGAAAGGTCTTGATCCCAAACAAATGCAGCTTTCCCTACTTTCTTTTTGAACTAAGGTTTTTGCTGCTGTTGTTTTGATTTTGCAAAGTTTCTAATTGCAATTTTAGAGTTGACACATTAACAATCTTTCCCACTCTTACGTACACATCTGTTAATCTCGGTTCTTAGTTTTTAATGATTACAAAACAAATGGATATTACTAATATCTCCTAAAAGACCTTTTTAGAAATGAAGCAAATCAGGTTCAAAGATGAAGTTGTTGCTGAAGCTATCAGACGCACAAAAAGATTGGATTGGACGTCCGACAATCATTGAGCAATTTCGGACGCATGAGGAACTCCATCACCGGACGTCCGAAAGAAATCAAAACACTTCCTTAAACTCACTGACCTAGATCGGACGCAAACCATTAAAGCACCGGACATCCGATAAAATGTTAAACATTTCGGACGCAGAACACTGGTGATACTGGACGTCCGACAGAATTGAAGAAGGATTCTCAAACTTTATCATCTGCTTTTGGACGCAAACTTTGGAGAACATCCTTTGGAGGTACCGGACGTCTGAAAGAATTAAAGAAAATCCTTCTTACTCTCTGCCTGTTGTCAGAGGCAAGAAACAAGACTCCTGGACGTCCGACACTACCAACGGGCAGTTGACTCTTCAGCTGCCTTCTATCCGTTGAAAACTTTAATGAAGGAATTTTTTGGTCTCCTATAAATAGAGTAAAGTCAACCATTTCAAAATACTTTTGCACATTGAGACTACAAAAGATCAAGAGCAATTTTAGTGAGAAAATTCTCTTCAAAGAAGATTTGTACTCTTAGTTGTGTAGATTTCGAATAAACTTTTCTTGTGTGAGAAAATTACTTCAATAGTGTAGTATTGTAAGGGTTATCTGAGTGATAGTGAAACTTTCTAACTTGACCAAGCGTGGCTTGGGGCAAGGAGGAAGTGATCTTTCCTTTATACACAGATTGGTTGTAATCGATCAACTTGAAGAAACTTGCTCTATAAAGTGATATTCAAATTCAAGAGGAGTTTGAAATTTGGTTTGCTATTTTATCTCTTTTATTTACTATATCGCAATATAAATTGTTCATCTCTTCTACTCACGAGCATTTGTGCTTTCTCATTATTTGTTCCATTATGTGGTCATCTAGAAAAGAGGGTAAATTTCATATTCAACCAAAAAGTGTCTCATAATTTGGTTAGTTTTTAATTTACCTAATTTACTCCCCTCTTAGGTTATTTTCGATCCTTATAATTGGTATCAGAACTTGGGCTCCTAGAGATTAAGGTCAATCAGTTTTGGAGTAAAAATGACAACCAACAATGTCATATTTTTTGAAGGACAATCTGTCACTAGACCCCTAATATTTAATGGATCCAATTATGTGAGTTGGAAGGAAAGAATGATTATTTTCTTACAGTCTATTGATATTGAATTGTGATTTATTGTTAATGAAGGTCCATTTGATGCCTCTACAATTGATGATGTCACTCATAGACCAAGACCAAAAATCAGAAGTGAGTTGACTGCTGAGAATAGAACTCATCTCACCTTGAATTCCAAGGCCATGAATGTGTTGTATAGTGTTTTAGATTCAAATGAGTCTATTAGAGTCAAAAGTTGTAGATCTACAAAAGAAATTTGGGATAAACTAAGAGAGATTCATGAAGGGAGTGAGAATGTAAGAGAACAAGAGAAATCAATCCAAATTACTAAGTATGAATCATTTAAGATGGAACCTCATGAAAATATTGATAAGATGTATTGTAGATTCAATGATCTCATTAAAGATTTAGAGGTGCTGGAAAAGGAATACACCTTAGGTGAGAAAAACAGAAAGATCTTGAACGCATTGACAAAAGATTGGGAAAGTAAGGTGACTGCTATTGAAGAGGCTAAAGATCTAAATACTATGTCTATTGAATCTCTTATTAATTCTCTAACCTCTTATGAGTTGAAACTTAAGTCTAAGATACAATAGGAGGAAGATGCAAAAGTGAGAAGGAGTATTGCTCTAAAAATTTCTCAAGATGAAGATGATACGGCTTCCTTGCATGGAGAAGATGTAGAAGTTGATGATAATGATCTTGCTCTCATCACAAGAAGTTTCAAAAGAATCCTGAACAAAAGGAGATTTAGAAGAGAAGGATCAAGCAATACATTTCCAAATCAGTTCAACAATGCGAGGAACAAAGGAAAACAAGAGGCCAATACAAAGCAAGCAGACAAATACTTTGAATGCGGTCAACTTGAACACTATATGAGTGAGTGTCCAATGAAGAAGAAGAAAGAAGGAAAACCAAAGTTCAACAACTTTCAAATCACATGGAATGATTGCAACTCGGATGGTGATATTGAAGAGGAAGAGGAGTCTGCTCAAATGGCCTTCATGGCCATTGGTGATGATGAGGTGAGCTTGGTGAATGTCATTAAGGAATCAAAATGGTTCATAGATAGTGGATGCTCAAGGCATATGATTGGTGATCCATCACAATGCATCAAACTCAAATCAAAATCAAGTCGAAAAGTAACATTTTGAGATGATAACAAAGCCAAAACAATTGGAGTTGGAGATGTTGGTAAGAATGGTCAAACTTTTGTTCACAATGTTCTTCTAGTCGATAATTTGAGTTATAATTTGTGAAGTGTTAGTCAATTGTGTGACAGAAATCTGTTTGTGGTTTTTAAAAAGTATGAATGTCTTCTTCTTGACTCAAAATTCAACATTATTTTCAAAGGAAAAAGAGTGAATGATATTTATGTAGTTATTCTTAAAAATGTTGATTCTTCCAGCCTCAAATGTCTTAAAACTGCAGATGAAGATCCTTGGTTGTGGCATAGAAGGTTTCGTCATTTCAATATGAATTTCTTAAAAGAAATTTTTAAAAAGGAACTTGTTAGAGGTTTACCAAAAATTAACTTTGAAAAGGACAAAATTTGTAATGCTTGTCCATTTGAAAAACAAGTAAAAGTTTCCTTCAAGCCTAAGAATTGTATTTCTACTTCAAAACCGTTGGATCTTTTACATCTTGATTTATTTGGTCCTACACAGATTGCTAGTTTGGATGGTAAAAGATATTATTTAGTTATTGTTGATGACTATTCTAGATACACTTGGGTGATATTTCTTGCTCACAAGGATGATGCTTTTAAAAGTTTTGTTTCATTATTTGCAAAAGTTCAAAATCTGATTGGATTGAAAATTATCAAAATTAGAAGCGACAATGGCTCAGAATTTAAATTTTATGATTTTTCAGAATTTTGTGATAACAATGGAATCACACATGAGTTTTCAATTGTTAGAACTCCTCAACAAAATGGTGTTGTTGAAAGAAAGAATAGAACTCTTCAAGAAGCCGCACGAACCATGTTGAGTGAATGTAACTTGCCAAAATATTTTTGGGCCGAAGCCGTTAATACTGTTTGTTATGCTATGAATGGAGTTCTTTTGAGACCTATTTTGAACAAAACTTGATGTGTGTACGGACCCTAACCCAAGTAATGATCCAGTTCGAGTTCCATTAGGCCCAGTCACACATGCACAGGCCAAGCGCTTCAAGGAGTCCCTTCAAGCTCTCGTGCGAAATATTCAAAACCAACAAGGAGTCCATCGTGATATTGAAGGCTTGGAAGGTGCTAATCAAGTTGTCTACACGATGATCCAAACCCACGAAGAGAGCCCATGAAGGGATGGTCGACTAGGCCCTCGGCCTTGGTGTTAAGTTCACTTGTTTAGAGTTGGATTAGATTATTTCATTTGAGTCATGGGCCGTCCCACCTTGTCCAAAGAGTGGCCGACCCTCCTTTAGCTAGTTTCCTAGGGTTTCATTAGCCCTTAGCCTATATAAAGGCTCACTTTGTACGGTTAAGGGGTACACAATTTTCATAATAAAATTCTGATTTGTTTCTCTTCAATTATTGAGAGCAATCGATCCTTTACTTACTTTTGGCAAGGGTTCTTGAGCAATCTCGCGAAGGTCCTTGATTGTTCTACCGACCTATCCATTAGAGTAATCACCTATGTTGGAGTCGTCATTCTACTACCCTTCAACTAATTCGTGTCGTCCGTTTTGGTTTTAGGTCCCGCAATCCAAGCGTTGGACAATCTCGCTAGATCCTTGGACAAGCGTACTACGTGTTTTGAAACAAGTTGATCGAGGACCGTATTAGTTGGCTTCAGAGCTTAGGTGGAGGTATCTTTCGTTATATCTTTGTTTCTCGTAGTTGTGTCGTAGGTTTTTTTTTTGTGTTTTGTCCGTTGCCTTGTTAAAAAAAAAAAAATTTTCTGTCCGCATTGGTTTCATCCTTTGTCGCATCAATTTTGAGTCGTTTGTTTCAAATCTGTCCGTAGTAGTTTGTTGCATCAAGTGCTGGTCGTTTGTGTATCCATTGTGCGTGCTTGTTGATCATCAAAATTCCAGTCCGTTAGCATCTCTTGTGCGATCAAATCTGGCTGCGACTTGTTTGTGGCATTGAGTCGTTAGTTGTCTTCAAATTTTGTTCATAATCTTGCGTCTTGTTTCGTGCCAAATTGACTGGAGTAGTTGAGTGATGCTTGAGCAGCAAGAAGGTCGGACCTTGGGCGGCAGCCTTGCGGCTAGGGTTTCTCATTGCGCTGGGGTTTTTTTCGTCCAAACCTGTCCAAGTTCTTGTGAGTTATCCTAGTTGTTTGTTCTTAATTTTCTAAACTGATTTTTGGTAAAACTAGTTGGCGTTTGTGAATCTTGAGAGAATCTACAAGATTTAAGGGTTTCTTGAAAGTCTTGAAGTTCTTGAAATTTATCTTGAAAGTTCTTGGAAGTTCTTGATCGTTGATTGTGGGAAGATAGAGGGCTGACCAGATTTTGATCTTGACCCATTCGGCCAAGTGTTTGTGGCATTTGTTAAGTCAAAAAAACTATAGAAACAAAAAAAAAGAAAAGAGAATCCGATTGGCAAGATACAAAGAAAACAAGAGAGGAAAGTGAATTTTATTGCCCAAAATAGTCTCTTACATCTTGCTTCCAATCCAAAACAGAAAATTAAGCAAAGGAAAAAGAAAAGTACTCAAAAGTTTTGACCTACCTCTTCTTGAGGTTCTTGATCACCTTGTGTCTTGGAAACTTGTACCACCCGAATAATCTGAAAAACTTGTACCACCCTTCAAATAAACATCTTTTTATACTTTCTTGCGGTGGTGAAGGGCTTCCTTGGTTTGGGAGTAAAATTTTGAGAAATCCTTGAGCAGCCCGTTGGGGGGAAGCCTGAGTGACATTGCTTTCATCTTCTTGAGACGCCATCTTCTTGCCTTGACCAATAGCCGAATTATCTGAGCACTAAGACCAGAAATTCTGAATTGCACTTGTGTGATGTGTGAGTTCGGATTGTGCGGTGGGGGAGTTTTAAAGCTTGTTGCCGCCGACTTTGCTAAGGATTTTGGTGGGCAAGGGGCCGAACCTGATTTATAATCCTTCTTAGATTAGGGTTTGGAAGTTTCTTAAAAAATTGTTTCCAAGAGAAAAAGGATTTTCTGAAGGTTTCCAAAACTAACTTGCTTTCCAAAGTCAATTAGGAAAGTAAGTAAAGTATTGGATAACTCTTTTCTCACTTGGATACTCTCCTACATTTTAGGAACACTCTCCTACATTTTAGGAATACTCTCCTACATTCTAGGAACCCACTCCTACATTTTAGGAAGCTAGGGTTTCTTTCTTTTGTGTTCCTATTGGCGCACTTCCATTTCTGTCTGCCACTATTGGCCTTCCAAATTCGTCCATTCCCACTTCATTTTGCACCCACATTTGTGTCTTACCTTCTTGGTTACGCTTGTGGAAAAAGTTGGTGACAATTATCGGACTTGAGCGGCCTTTCTCAACTACCTAACCCAACAGGTAAAGGTATTTGGTAAGTCCATTAGAGTGCTTTTGAGTGATACACACGAAAGTGAGTGATACACTAAGGAAGTGAAGAGAGGATATACTTGTGTTGTTTTCCTTGTTACTAACCTTTTGCAGGGCATAAAGAGGGACATGGAGCAAAATCAACCGACCACAGACTACTCGTTGATGTTCACTGCCATGAAGAACGAATTCAGGCGAATTAGTGAGCAACAAATGGAAGAGTTGCACACTCGCTTTGAGGAACTGTCCAAGAGTCTCACACGAGGCTCTCGTTCTCGGTCGTACAACCGGAGTAACCATGGCACTAAGGAGGCAAATAGTGATGAATACTCGGCTAGTGAAGATGACGAGAGAGCCGAGAGGTCTAGAAAGGACACATCTAAGAACGAACTCAAGGGACTCAAAATTCAAGTGCCCGCGTTCAAAGGCAAAAGCGATCCTGAGACTTACTTGGAATGGGAAGGCCGCATCAAAATGGTCTTCGACTGTTATGACTATAGTGAGAAATAAAAGGTGAAGTTGCCACCATTGAATTCACCGATTACGCCCTAGTTTGGTGGGACCAAGTGAGGACCCATAGAAGGAGAATGGGAGAACCACGAGTCCGAACTTGGCGAGAACTCAAGGCATTGATGCGCAAGAGATTTGTTCCTAGCAACTACAACCGTGATCTCCATTCCAAACTTCAAACCCTCACTCAAGGTAACATGAGTGTGGAGGACTACTACAAGGAGATCGAGATAGCCATGATGAGGGCGAACCTTCAAGAAAATAGTGAAGCAACCATGGCGAGATTTCTTAGAGGTCTCAACCCTGACCTTCAAGAAGCCTTGGAGCTCCAACATTATTTGGACATGCATGATCTTCTTGAACTCGCTATCAAGGCCGAGAGGGGAAAGAAATTGAGGCGAGGAGCCCGTACCTTTCAAACTTCCAACTCGACTTCATGGAGGGGCAACCAACCACGGAGAGCAACCTCCGAAGCTGGACATTCGGCCACACCAACACCATCTAGCCGAATTCAAGGTAATGGTCCTAACCGAAATTCCAATTTTACCCCTAACAAAGTTGTTGATGCATCCAGGTCCACTTCTAAGGCACCTCATGAGACTCCTAAGACTAGGAGTAGAGATATCAAGTGCTTCAAGTGCCAAGGGTTTGGACATATCCAGTCCCAATGTCCAAACCAAAGGATCATGTTAGTCACTCACAATGGAGAGATCGTGTCTGATGACGACGATTGTGAGGATATGCCTGGATTGATCAAGGGCGATTGCTTGGAGGATGACTCGACTGAGGAAGAATGCTCTCCTACTCAAGGGAAAATAGCGTATTTGGTGGCCCAACGAGTGCTAACCGGCCGAGTCAAGGAGGACGAGCAATTGCAAAGGAAAATTTTATTTTACATCGTTGTAAAGTAAGTGCTAAAGTGTGCAGTCTCATCATTGATGGTGGGAGTTACACCAATGTGGCAAGCTTGCTAATGGTTGAGAGTTTGGGTCTTCCTACCACTAGACATCCACATCCATACCGCCTCCAATGGCTAAGTGAAGAAGGTGAGGTACATGTTTACAAACAGGTACGCGTTCTTTTTTCAATTGGCAACTACATTGATGAAGTTGTGTGTGATATTGTTCCTATGCATGTGACACATGTCATTCTAGGAAGACCTTGGCAATTTGATAAACATGTCACATTTGATGGTAGGGCAAACAAGTACACTCTATTGCACAATGGTAAACGCATGGTCCTGACACTACTCACACCTGCACAAGTGTATGAGAACCAACTTAAATTGCAAAGGGAGAGTGAATTGGACCGCCAAAAGAGGAAACAAAAGGCAACCGACCCTAGCAAATGCTCCACTTCTACAAGTGAGCAATCGACCAAGGGTCAAGCGAGCACACCTAGTGTTACACATGACTATTCACTCATTAAACCCACCACTAGGAAGCAAAACATGATCATTAAGGCTAAGGATGTTAGAAAGATTATGAATTCTGATCAACCTGTACTTCTCATGATTTGCAAACATGTGCTTTTAGATGTTGCTGAGCTCGATAAGGCATTGCCTTCGAGTATAGTTGCTCTTTTGCAGGAATTTGAGGACGTGTTCCCTGATGAGGTCCCTGATGGCTTACCACCCATTCGAGGGATTGAGCACCAAATAGACCTGATTCCTGGAGCATCACTACCCAACAAATCGGCTTACCGCATGGGTCCTGAGGAGACAAAAGAGTTTCAAAAGCAAGTTGATGGCCTATTAGGTAAAGGTTGGGTAAAAAAAAGTCTAAATCCTTGTGTTGTGCCTGTGGTACTTGTCCCCCAAAAGGATGGTACTTGGCGCATGTGCACTGACTGTAGAGCCGTTAATGCTATTACTGTTAAATATCGTCATCCTATTCCTATGCTAGATGATATGCTTGACGAACTTGATGGTGCTGTTATTTTCACTAAAATTGATTTAAGGAGTGGCTATCATCAAATTAGGATGAAAGAAGGCGATGAATGAAAAATGGCTTTCAAAACTAAACATGGTCTTTATGAGTGGCTAGTCATGCCCTTTGGGTTGACTAACGCTCTTAGTACATTTATGAGATTAATGAACCATGTTTTGAGACACTTCATTGGAAAGTTTGTGATTGTCTATTATGATGACATCTTGATATATAGTCGAAATGAGCATGAGCACATGGAGCATTTAAGATTAGTTCTTAATACATTTCGAGAGGCACGTCTATACACCAACCTTAAGAAGTGCACCTTTTGTACTAATGAACTTATATTTTTAGGCTATGTTGTGAGTTCACAGGGCATCAAAGTAGACAAGCCCAAGATTGAGGCCATCAACTAATGGCCAACTCCAACATCCGTCCCTGAGGTGCGCAGCTTCCATGGATTGGCGGGCTTCTATCGGCGATTTGTCAAAGACTTCAGCACCATTGCTGCTCCATTGACCGCCGTGACAAAAAAGAATGATAAATTCCATTGGGGAGAATCCCAAGAACAAGCATTCCTTACCCTCAAGGACAAACTCACACATACACCTGTTTTAGCATTACCAAATTTTAACAAGACCTTTGAAATTGAATGTGGTGCTTCTGGTGTAGGTATTAGCGCCGTCCTCATGTAAGACAAGAGGCCTTGTACCTTCTTTAGCGAGAAACTGGGAGGTGCTGCCTTAAACTACCCCACGTATGATAAGGAGTTGTACGCACTGGTGAGGGATTTGGAGACCTGGCAACACTACCTCCGCCCTAGGGAGTTCGTGATACACACTGATCACGAGTCATTAAAGTTTCTCGAGGGGCAACCAAAATTGAGTAACAAACATGCCAAATGGGTAAACTTCATTGACACCTTCTCTTATGTCATTAAGTACAAAACTGGCAAATCGAATGTGGTAACTGATGCCTTATCACGTAGACATTCCTTGCTTGTTTTTCTTGATGCTAAGTTATTAGGGTTTGAAATGATTAAGAAACTCTATGCACATGATCATGATTTTTGTGACATATATGCTGCTTGTGTTAAGACCCCGCATGGAAAATACTTTTTACATGATGGATTCCTATTCCATGTAGATAAGTTGTGTGTGCCTAATTCTTCCATTCGTGATCTTTTGGTTAGAGAGGCACATAGTGGTGGTCTCATGGGACATTTTGGTGTTGTTAAAACTTTAGCAATGTTGCAAAAACACTTCTACTGGCCCCATATGCGTAGGGATGTTGAGCGCATGGTTGGTAGATGTGCCACTTGTCACAAGGGCAAGTCTAAAACAAACCCATATGGCGTGTATACTCCATTGCCCATTCCACATCATCCTTGGATAGACTTGTCTATGGACTTTGTTTTGGACCTACCTAGATCTCCAAGGGGTAATGACTCCATCTATGTGGCAGTTGACAGATTCTCTAAGATGACTCATTTCATCCCTTGTCACAAAACTGATGATACATCTCATATTGCTAACTTGTTCTTCAAAGAAATTATTCGCTTGCATGGTATGCCTCAAACCATTATTAGTGATAGAGATTTGAAGTTTTTGAGTTATTTTTGGAATACTTTGTGGTCTAAACTTGGCACTAGATTATTGTTTTCAACCACAAGTCATCCCCAAAGCGATGGTCAAACTGAGGTTGTCAATCGCACACTTGGAACATTACTCAGGGCTTTGATTAAAAAGAATCTTAAATCTTGGGAAGAGTGTTTGCCACATGTGAAATTTGCTTACAATAGAACTGTAACAGCCCCACTTTCCCCTAAGGCGAACCAAAGGGGTTAGCGGACTGCCTGCCCAACTCTCGCCAGGACTACGGATCAGATTAGAGCTATCCGCTTCAATCCGGAACTTACAAACTCGCGTAAACAAATCAAAATAGTAAAACAACCCAAGATAAAATGAGATGACATCCGGAGCCGGCCATGAATAGTAACCGACCCGTCAGAACCCAACCGAAATAGCTAACAAACATTTACATCTGATCTTTAGCGTTTACAAATCAAAATAACATACAAAAGCTTTCAAAAGATATTACATATACACAGTTTGCCAAATCAAAAGAGAAACGCCCCAAAAGTACACTTAGGGTTTTAATACATGAGCTATACAAAAGATATGTTCAACTAGCTCAAGTCGGCAACCGATTATCAAATCCAGTCCAAAAGTATTTATTTTTCCTGTAAGGAAAACAAAAGGAACAGAACGGGGTGAGCTTGCGCTCAATGAGGTACCAAACATATAGCAATAAAATCATGGCATTTCACGTTTAGCAAATCAAATCAAGTACACATGCCAGATATAAAGCAAAAGAACCAATGATTCAAATCAGAAGGATACGGGTGGCTCTCAGGAGCCAAATTTCCAGTGCAGTGCTTGATCTAAACCGGTTGACTCTCCGTCAACGCATATAGAACCAACGCGTCCGTAGACCCCTCTTTACACCGAATTCCGTCCACCAAACACCCCTTTACCGGGCCCGCTCACCTCAACCGAACAGAAATGGTAATACTCGAGTATACCGGAATCAAGGGTCTCAATACCCAAAATCTCCGAACAGACTACCGTGGTTCGTTATCTAATCGTCCAGGCCCTTGCCGGCCCGACTCGAATAACTTAGCCACAGGATTGAGCTCATAGGTCATAGAAATCCAAACAGATGCAGACACAGATAACAGATTCAGATACAGATACAGAATAGCAGATTCAGATAGCAGATTCAGACGGCAGATTCAGATAGGCACTCAAAATTGGCATATGGACAGACAAGAGAACGAGTGTGATAAAGTACACCCTCGTCTCAAACAAATTAAACAAATTGCAGAGCAGAAATCAAGTTAAACGGCAATGGAGGGGAGTGGTACACTCACCGGCTCAACTTCAAAAGTTTTCACTTCAGATTGGCCTTAATCGCCAAGAAACCCTAAAATAACCAAAATAAACCAATTGAAGGTTTTACTTCCAGAATCGAGTAAACAGAATGCACATGTGAGGCTCGACTACACGTCGTACGCCTTGCCAAATAAATACTAGTGCAAGAATGCAAAAACACGATTCCCTTGGAAACGAAAAGGTAGCACGAAGACCTAGGCGCAAACAACCCAAAAGCCCTTTCATTTCTACCAAAAGGCAAATCCAACTTAAAAGAACCAAACAGCCTAGAAAATCGGGCAGCACTTCCCCTAAATTTCTTACTTTTCCAGCCATTAAGGCTTCATTATTTCCTCAAATCAGCCCCAACATTTCACACCAAAGGTCATCTCATTTCCCAAAAGCCGTACAAGGCTCAAAGTGGTACAAGTACAAAAGTTAGCTAGGAAACAACCAAAATGAAAGCAAGCCCTAAGAGAGACTCGACGACGAGTCATAAAACAATGCTGAACACAACCCCAATAGGGTCTCATATGCATAAATAAGCATGATAGCAAACCAGAAATTAGAAATAGCATTAGTCTTGGCCCCAAATAGAAAACTGTCTTGCCCTTATTTTGCGTGGTAATGTTGGCGTCAAATTCACTACGATTTTATCGGATGGGGGTTTAAGACCCACCGTTTCGAAGCCAAGAAACCAGAGCTACCAACAATTGTAGAAGGTCACTCAATCCAGTTCCTAACCACAACTAGGTCAAATATGCAAATACTTATACCAGAATTCCCAAAAACAGGTTTGCAAATCACACAAAACTGTTAAATTACCTATAACTCAGTCTATACAAGTCAAATGCCGAAAGTTCCAAAGGCATAATGATAGCTAAGACATCCAGTAAACATTTCATCAGAAGACAGTAAACTGCAAAATCCAAACCAAATTCC
The DNA here is from genome assembly GCF_003713205.1 of Coffea eugenioides. Taxonomy (NCBI): domain Eukaryota; kingdom Viridiplantae; phylum Streptophyta; class Magnoliopsida; order Gentianales; family Rubiaceae; genus Coffea; species Coffea eugenioides. The sequence goes on from NC_040041.1 coordinate 31,663,993, forward strand.
AGGTCAAAAAATAAGGCAATTACTATCGCAATTTCCGCACATTCTGTTCACCAAAAACAGGCAACAGGGAAAAACGCATAACTCCTCTTACTACTCCAAAGCCCTGAAATTTTGCAGGCCACTTCATACTCACCCAATACCTACAACTTCATGTTTTGAGCAAAAGTTCAATTCGGCCTCTAGCTATGACCTAAAATTTCGGACAGAATAGGGGTTCATGAACCCTAAACTTTTCACAATTCACTTCAAATCCAAAATTGGTTGCATTTATCAACAATTCACACCCACTAGAGTGCAAAGCCCCTTATTACCAACCATAAAAAACAACCATCCATTCAAATCATATTTGAAACCAGAAAATTCCATCATTAAAATGGAAAACTTTCACTTAAAATCAAAAGGGGCCCCAAAAAACCAAAGAAAAAATAAAATTTCAATAAAATATTTTCCAACACTCAAGCCACTTCTAAGCATACTATAACCATCATTAGTGTGTAGTAGAGGTTCAAGCATCACTACCAAGTAATCAAGAGATGTAGAGAGGTGTTGCGCCACCTTAAGAGCTTCAAAACAAACTTCCCACTATACCCTTACTAAATCACTAGAAGGGAAAAGATTGTATGGAGTAAAAACTAAGTTAAACATTTATTTGGTGGATTTGGACAGTTGGAACTTGAAATGTTGAAGAATTTTCTTCCTTCTTGCAAGTGAGAGGTTCGCCACAATGAGAAGAAAAATGTGTGAATTTTTGTGATTTTTTTTGAGATCTTCTGTGACACTAATGACTCCAACTACTCAAAATGCATTCCTATCCTTCTTTTCTCTCTCTCATCAATCAAATCTCACTCTCTACTTATCTTTAACACCGATAAATTTTTCACAGTATCCGAAACTTAACCTTATTGGCCGAATTTTTCCGAACTTTTCGCACTAGTGGGTCCCACATCCAATAGATAATCTTAATTTTCTAAAAATTCACCAATGCTAGAAAAAACATCTAAAAACTATAATTGCTCATAAAATTCACCAGGAAAATATTTCTAAGCCAGAAAATGCAAAAAAATTATGTAATTAAGGGGTAATAAACCCTAGGAAAAATATTAGGGTTTTACGGGTTCTCACACTCTCCCCCCCTTAAAAGAATTTCGTCCTCGAAATTTCTTATTAACGGAATCTATCAAATCTAGAGTACCCAACGGACCATACCTTCTCCATCCTCAGACGAGTCAGGGACCTGATGCTGCTCTAGAGAATATACTCGAGCTGGTGCCTTCGATCCCGTCCCTTCTCCTTTCGTCTGTCCAGGGTTGTTCTTGGCGGGTTGCTGAGAATTGGGCTTGGTCGGTGGCAGAATCCCTCTCCGCTCGCGCAGGCGAGCTGGACAGTTAGCAATCCGATGTTCAGCGCTTCCACAGCGCAAGCATTTTCCTTCTTTCTTCCAGCAATTTGTTTCCGTATGACTTGGCCCTCCGCAATATCCACAGGGACCACGAGTAGCAGAGACCAGTCCTCCCTGAGGGACATCACGCGACACCCCTGGTTGCCGTACTTCCCCGTTTCCCTTGCGAACTTTAGAGATTGTACTATTATCTGCTTGTTCTGAGCTGCTCCCCGGAAAACCCCTTTTTCTTGCTTGGAAGTTTCTAACTTGTAACCCTGCAGTTTCAACGCGCTGGGCTTTTTCCACCGCATCACTAAAGGCATTAAGTTGGGCTACCGCCAGATCTTTTTGAATTTTCACGTTCAAGCCCTGGATAAAACGCCTTATTCGCCGTTGCTCGGTCATGATGAGTTCGGGCGCAAATTTGGATAGGCGGGTGAATTGACTCTCATATTCCGCCACAGTCTGAGCCCCTTGCCGGAGCCGGATAAACTCGTCCTCCTTCCTCTCCTGGACTAGAGGAGGGAAAAACTTTGCATTAAATTCTCGGATGAAGTTCACCCAAGTCCTAGGCGTCTGCTCCCGCTCCCATTTCTGTCTAATTACGTTCCACCAGGAACGGGCAGCTCCCTCCAGTTGGAACACGGCAAAAGTGACCTGCCTTTCGTCAGGGTAGTGTAGGGCCGCGAATATATCAACCATTTTCTCAAGCCACTTCTCAGCAACGTCGGGGTCGGGTCCCCCAATAAACTTTGGCGGGGAAAACTTTTGAAAACGTTCGAGAGCTCTATCCTCGCTCTCGACGTGGTTACCAGGGTTCCCGGGGTTAGGGTTTGGGTTTTGGCCCTGTTGTTGTACTACTTGTGCTAGTAGGTTTGTCATTTGCTGCATAGCGGCAGCTATCTGCACATTGGGGTCTATTTGGGATTCAGGATTGGGTCCAGTAGAGGTTTCCCCCGTTTCCCTAACCGGCGTGGGTTGTCTAGTTCCGCGCCCACGTCCCCGACCACTTCGTGTTCCTTCCATAAGTTTCACTCGGTCTAGGCAAGAATGCTAAACCAAAATAAGCACGATGCATGTAAGTAACACTCAAAACTTTTATGATAACACACATTTATACATTCCAAACAAGATCAACGCATATATACAAGCCGGTCAAAATTAGGCCGCACACATACATACAGCCAGTTAAGTCAAGTACAAACATAGACGATCCACCGAGGAATGGCCTTTCTAGTTCACCAAATCCTTTCTAACCTAGGCCCTCATATATTTCGTATCCGGGCGCAAGAATCCCATCTAAGATAATTCACAACTCGAGCCGGCCGGTTCCAAGAGTAAACCATCCTTATTAAAGATTCCTACCCGACATACATACCTAGCTTCCTCGAGTCCTATGATAATGATTCGTACACTTATCACATGCCCGGTTCATAACTTACGCTCAAACGAGCACTTAGACATATTCATGAAATTAGGACCACAACACCACTTGGCCCAGTCTCACTCCGCGCAGAGACCACGCGAAGTGGCTCTGATACCACTTGTAACAGCCCCACTTTCCCCTAAGGCGAACCAAAGGGGTGAGCGGACTGCCTGCCCAGCTCTCGCCAGGACTCACGATGCAGACTAGAACTATCTATAGCGATCCGGAACTTACAAACGAGCGTAAACAGGTCAAAATGGTAAAATAACCCAAAATAAAAAAATGAAATCCGGAGTCGGTCATGAATAGTAACTGATCCGTCAAAACCCAACCAAAAGAGCACGCAAACATTCACATATGAACTTTAGCGATTACAATCCAAAAGGACATACAAAAGTTTTCAAAAGTTAATACATATACACGGTTTGCCAAATCAAAAGAGAAAACGCCCCAAAAGTATACTTAGGGTTTTAATACATGAGCTATACAAAAGATATGTTCAACTAGCTCAATTTGGCAGCCATTTGTCAAATCCAGACCAAAAGGGCAAAATTTTCCTGTAAGGAAAACAAAAGGAACAGAAAGGGGTGAGCTTGCGCTCAATGAGGTACCAAACAGATAGCATTGAAATCATGGCATTTCACATTTAACAAATCAGACACACATGTCAGATGTAAAGCAAAGGAACCAATGATTCAAATCAGAAGGATACGGTGGCTCTCAGGAGCCAAATTTCCAGCGCAATACTTGATCCAAACCGGAGCCAAATTTCCAGTGCAGTACTTGATCTAAACCGGTTGACTCTCCGTCAACGCATATAGAACCAACGCGTCCGTAGACCCCTCTTTACACCGAATTCCGTCCACCAAACACCCCTTTATCGGGCCCGCTCACCTCAACCGAACAGAAATGGTAATACTCGAGTATACCGGAATCAAGGGTCTCAATACCCAAAAATCCCCGAACAGACTACCGTGGTTCGTTATCTAATCGTCCAGGCCCTTGCCGGCCCGACTCGAATAACTTAGCCACAGGATTGAGCTCATAGGTCATAGAAATCCGAACAGATGCAGACACAGATAACAGATTCAGATACAGATACAGAATAGCAGATTCAGATAGCAGATTCAGACGGCAGATTCAGATAGGCACTCAAAATTGGCATATGGACAGACAAGAGAACGAGTGTGATAAAGTACACCCCTCGTCTCAAACAAATTAAACAAATTGCAGAGCAGAAATCAAGTTAAACAGCAATGGAGGGGAGTGGTACACTCACCGGCTCAACTTCAAAAGTTTTCACTTCAGATTGGCCTTAATCGCCAAGAAACCCTAAAATAACCAAAATAAACCAATTGAAGGTTTTTACTTCCAGAATCGAGTAAACAGAATGCACATGTGAGGCTCGACTACACGTCGTACGCCTTGCCAAATAAATACTAGTGCAAGAAATGCAAAAACACGATTCCCTTGAAACGAAAAGGTAGCATGAAGACCTAGGCGCAAACAACCCAAAAAGCCCTTTCATTTCTACCAAAAGGCAAATCCAACTTAAAAGAACCAAACGGCCTAGAAAATCGGGCAGCACTTCCCCTAAATTTCTTACTTTTCCAGCCATTAAGGCTTCATTATTTCCTCAAATCAGCCCCAACATTTCACACCAAAGGTCATCTCATTTCCCAAAAGCCGTACAGGGCTCAAAGTGGTACAAGTACAAAAGTTAGCTAGAAAACAACCAAAATGAAAGCAAGCCCTAAGAGAGACTCGACGACGAGTCATAAAACAATGCTGAACACAACCCCAATAGGGTCTCATATGCATAAATAAGCATGATAGCAAACCAGAAATTAGAAATAGCATTAGTCTTGGCCCCAAATAGAAAACTGTTTTGCCCTTATTTTGCGGTAATGGCGTCAAATTCACTACGATTATCGGATGGGGGTATAAGACCCACCGTTTCGAAGCCAAGAAACAGAGCTACAACAATGTAGAAGGTCACTCAATCCAGTTCCTAACACAACTAGGTCAAATATGCAAAATACTATACCAGAATTCCCAAAACAGGTTTGCAAATCACACAAAACTGTAATTACGATAACTCAGTCTATACAAGTCCAAATGCCGAAATTCCAAAGGCATATGATAGCTAAGACATCCAGTAACATTTCATCAGAAGACACCAACTTCAAAATCCAAACCAAATCCAGTCAAAATAGGCAATTACTATCGCAGTTCCGCACATTCTGTTCACCAAAAACAGCAACAGTAAAAACGGCATAACTCTCTCTATACTACTCCAAATGCCCTGAAATTTTGAAGGCACTTCATACTCACCAATACCTACAACTTTCATGTTTTGAGAAAAGTCCAATTCGGCCGTTAGCTATGACCTAAAATTTCGGACAGAATAGGGGTTCATGAACCCTAACTTTTCACAATTCACTTCAAATCCAAAATTGGTTGCATTTATCAACAATTCACACCCACTAGAGTCAAAGCCCCTTATTACCAACCATCAAAAACAACCATACCATCAAAATCATATGAAACCAGAAAATTCATCATAAAATGGAAAACTTCACTAAATCAAGCCAAACCAATAAATAAATCATATATTCCAACACTCAAGCCACTTCTAAGCATACTATAGAGGTTCAAGCATCACTTACCAAGTATCAAGAGATGTAGAGAGGTGTTGGCCACCTTAGAGCTTCAAACAAACTTCACTAATACCCTTACTATCACTAGAAGGAAAGATTGAATGGAGTAAAAACTAAGTTAAACACTTGATTTGGTGGATTTGGACAAGTTGGAAGCTTGAAATGTTGAAGAATTTTCTTCCTTCTTGCAAGTGAGAGGTTCGGCCACAATGAGAAGAAAAATGGTGAATTTTGTGATTTTTTTGAGATATATAATCCTTTGGTCAAAAAAGTAAAAAATGTGAATAGTATTTCTTAAGTCAACTCCAATGATCTTGTGACACTTGTCACTATCATAAATGCATTCCTATCCTTTCTTTTCTCTCTCTCATCAATCAAATCTCACTCTCTACTTATCTCTTAACACCCGATAAATTTTTCACAGTATCCGAAACTTAACCTTATTGGCCGAATTTTTTTCCGAACTTTTCGCACTAGTGGGTCCCACATCCAATAGATAATCTTAATTTTCTAAAAATTCACCAATGCTAGAAAAAAACATCTAAAAACTATAATGCTCATAAAATTCACCAGAAAAATATTTCTAAGCCAGAAAATGCAAAAAAATTATGTAATTAAGGGGTAATAAACCCTAGGAAAAATATTAGGGTTTTACGGGTTCTCACACTCTCCCCCCCTTAAAAGAATTTCGTCCTCGAAATTTCTTATTAACGGAATCTACCAAATCTAGAGTACCCAACGGACCATACCTTCTCCATCCTCAGACGAGTCAGGGACCTGATGCTGCTCTAGAGAATATACTCGAGCTGGTGCCTTCGATCCCGTCCCTTCTCCTTTCGTCTGTCCAGGGTTGTTCTTGGCGGGTTGCTGAGAATTGGGCTTGGTCGGTGGCAGAATCCCTCTCCGCTCGCGCAGGCGAGCTGGACAGTTAGCAATCCGATGTTCAGCGCTTCCACAGCGCAAGCATTTTCCTTCTTTCTTCCAGCAATTTGTTTCCGTATGACTTGGCCCTCCGCAATATCCACAGGGACCACGAGTAGCAGAGACCAGTCCTCCCTGAGGGACATCACGCGACACCCCTGGTTGCCGTACTTCCCCGTTTCCCTTGCGAACTTTAGAGATTGTACTATTATCTGCTTGTTCTGAGCTGCTCCCCGGAAAACCCCTTTTTCTTGCTTGGAAGTTTCTAACTTGTAACCCTGCAGTTTCAACGCGCTGGGCTTTTTCCACCGCATCACTAAAGGCATTAAGTTGGGCTACCGCCAGATCTTTTTGAATTTCACGTTCAAGCCCTGGATAAAACGCCTTATTCGCCGTTGCTCGGTCATGATGAGTTCGGGCGCAAATTTGGATAGGCGGGTGAATTGACTCTCATATTCCGCCACAGTCTGAGCCCCTTGCCGGAGCCGGATAAACTCGTCCTCCTTCCTCTCCTGGACTAGAGGAGGGAAAAACTTTGCATTAAATTCTCGGATGAAGTTCACCCAAGTCCTAGGCGTCTGCTCCCGCTCCCATTTCTGTCTAATTACGTTCCACCAGGAACGGGCAGCTCCCTCCAGTTGGAACACGGCAAAAGTGACCTGCCTTTCGTCAGGGTAGTGTAGGGCCGCGAATATATCAACCATTTTCTCAAGCCACTTCTCAGCAACGTCGGGGTCGGGTCCCCCAATAAACTTCGGCGGGGAAAACTTTTGAAAACGTTCGAGAGCTCTATCCTCGCTCTCGACGTGGTTACCAGGGTTCTCGGGGTTAGGGTTTGGGTTTTGGCCCTGTTGTTGTACTACTTGTGCTAGTAGGTTTGTCATTTGCTGCATAGCGGCAGCTATCTGCACATTGGGGTCTATTTGGGATTCAGGATTGGGTCCAGTAGAGGTTTCCCCCGTTTCCCTAACCGGCGTGGGTTGTCTAGTTCCGCGCCCACGTCCCCGACCACTTCGTGTTCCTTCCATAAGTTTCACTCGGTCTAGGCAAGAATGCTAAACCAAAATAAGCACGATGCATGTAAGTAACACTCAAAACTTTTATGATAACACACATTTATACATTCCAAACAAGATCAACGCATATATACAAGCCGGTCAAAATTAGGCCGCACACATACATACAGCCAGTTAAGTCAAGTACAAACATAGACGATCCACCGAGGAATGGCCTTTCAAGTTCACCAAATCCTTTCTAACCTAGGCCCTCATATCTTTCGTATCCGGGCGCAAGAATCCCATCTAAGATAATTCACAACTCGAGCCGGCCGGTCCCAAGAGTAAACCATCCTTATTAAAGATTCCTACCCGACATACATAACCACAAAACTTAAAACAGGCCTTTTCCCTTGAGTCTATGATAAGATCTCGTACACACACTTATCACATGCCCGTTCAACTTACGCTCAACAACGAGCACTTAGACCATATTATGAAATTAGACCACAAACACCACTTGGCCTCTCAACTCCGCGCCAGAGACCACGCGAAGTGGCTCTGATCACAATTGTAACAGCCCACTTTCCCCTAGGCGAACCAAAGGGGTTAGCGGACTTGGCCTGCCCAGCTCTCGCCAGGACTAAACGGAATCAGATTAGAGCTATCCGCTTCAATCCGGCACTTACAAACCGCGTAAACAAATCAAAAATAGCATACAAAAGCTTTCCCAAAAAGAATTACATAATAAAACGGTTTGCCAAATCAAAAGAAAACGCCCCAAAAGTACACTTAGGGTTTTTAATACATGAGCTTACTACAAAAATATCGTCAACTAGCTAGTCGGCAACCGATTCTAAATCCAGTTCCAAAAGTTATTTATTTTTCCTGTTCAAGGAAAACAAAAGAAACAGAACGGGGTGAGCTTGCGCTCAATGAGGTACCAAACAGATAACATTAAAATCATGGCTTTTCATATTTAACAAATCAGACACACATGTCATATGTAAAGCAAAGGAACCAATGATTCAAATCAGAAGGATACGGGTGGCTCTCAGGAGCCAAATTTCCAGCGCAGTACTTGATCTAAACCGGTTGACTCTCCGTCAACGCATATAGAACCAACGCGTCCGTAGACCCCTCTTTACACCGAATTCCGTCCACCAAACACCCCTTTACCGGGCCCGCTCACCTCAACCGAACAGAAATGATAATACTCGAATATACCGGAATCAAGGGTCTCAATACCCAAAAATCCCCGAACAGACTACCGTGGTTCGTTATCTAATCGTCCAGGCCCTTGCCGGCCCGACTCGAATAACTTAGCCACAGGATTGAGCTCATAGGTCATAGAAATCCGAACAGATGCAGACACAGATAACAGATTCAGATACAGATACAGAATAACAGATTCAGATAGCAGATGCAGACGGCAGATTCAGATAGGCACTCATAATTGGCATATGAACAGACAAGAGAACGAGTGTGATAAAGTACACCCTCGTCTCAAACAAATTAAACAGATTGCAGAGCAGAAATCAAGTTAAACAGCAATGGAGGGGAGTGGTACACTCACGGCTCAACTTCAAAAGTTTTCACTTCAGATTGGCCTTAATCGCCAAGAAACCCTAAAATAACCAAAATAAACCAATTGAAGGTTTTGTGAGGCCCCAGTCCGTTCGTAAGCTGATATGAGGGTTATTCGTTAATCGGTGGGGTGGTTTCGGGTTTTTTATCGCCCGCCTTTTCTACATTTTTCTTTATTGGAAATTTCCCCAGATAATTTTTCTGAATAAATATAGGTTTTAGATGAGTTTTCAAGTATCGGTTAGGTTTTGAGAAATTAAGAACGTATATCGGACGTGGGACCCACTAGTGCGAAAAGTTCGGAAAAATTCGGCCAATAAGGTTAAGTTTCGGATACTGTGTAAAATTTATCGGGTGTTAAGAGATAAGTAGAGGTTGTGATGTGATTGTTGAGAGAGAGAATAAAAGGATAGAGATGCTTTAAATAGAGTGACAAGTGTCACTATCTCATTGGTTGGACTTGTTAGACAATTATTGACTTTTTTGACTTTTTTACCATTTAGTTAAATATCTCACAAAAAAAATTACAAAAATTCACTCTTTTCTTCTCCTCCATGGCCGGCTCTCTCATGAGCAAAGAAGAAAGAAAACTCTTCCCATTTCTAGCTTCCATCTAGCTCAAATCTTCCAAAACAATCACATAAACTTTGTTCTACTCCATAAAATCTCTTCATTAGGTGATAGTTAGTAGTTTGGTGAAGTGTTTGGAGAAGCTAAGGTGTCAAGCAACTCTCTCTCTCTCTTGTTTTACTAGGTGAGTAGTGAATGAACCTTCTCCTTTATCTAATGAAGCTTAATTGATGCCTAGTGATAGTTCAAGTGATGACTTTTGTGGTTTATTTCTTGTTTTTGGATGAATTGATGAAGTTTTCAATTTATTGATGAATTTTATGGTTTAATTGTGATCATGATGTTGTGGTTATCTATGATGGTTGGAATTGATGGCTAATAACTCTAGTAGGTGTAAATGATTGATAATTGCAATCAATTTCTGTTTTGGAAGAAATTCTGGAAAATTAGGGTTCTTGGTTCTTCATTCTGTCCGAAATTTTTGGTCCTAGATAGAGGCCGAATTGGCCTTTTATTAAAACATGAAAGTTGTAGGTATTGATGTGTTTGTGGTGTCTGTAAAATTTCAGGTCATTTGGAGTAGTGTAGAGTGAGATATGTCGATTTTACTGTTGCTGTTCTGGGTTGATCAGAATGTGTGAACTGCGTTTGAACTCGTCTGTTTTGACTGGCATTGCTTTCGATTTGGATGTTGAGGTCTTCTGATGAAATGTAGCCCTGTGTCTAAGCTTTCGAATGGCTTTGGAATTTCTGGATTTGGACTTGTGTAGGCTGAGTTATGATGTTTGTACTAGGATACGGTTTGTGAACCTGTTTTGCGATTCTGGTATAGTGTCTTGCATTTTTGACCTTGTTATCTTCAAAACTGGACAAAGTTGCCTTCTTCAACATTGTAGCCCCTTAAGTCCTGAATATTTCTGTAAAGTTTCAAGTCAAACGGAGTAGGGTATTATGAGTGATAGACAGAACACTCAGGCCTGTTTTAGACATTAGTTTGGGTACGTTTTGCATTTCAGCTTCTGACCGTGGGGGTTTTCATTTTGATCCTGTACGATCTGGATTTTGATTCCTTCATAAGAAATGTAGTTCTTGGTCACAGCTTCGAAACGCTATAAAGTGTGTCAAAATCCGAGTCCCGTAGCTCGAGTTATGATCGAAATAAGAATGCATGTCAGAACTGTTTTATATCCGGACAGTTTATGACTGGAGCTTCGGCTTCACGTTTGACTAGGTTACAAGCTGTTTGGGCTTGCGACCAAAACACCAAACTTATAGCGCTATATCAGAGCTTTCTAACACCCTTGGAATTTCATGAATCGGATTTATAAAACCTGAGATATAGCCGAGCAAATAAGGCCTGCCCGTGAAAATGACCATTTTCTGGTCAGATCTGTTTTGGTCCTGATGACCAACTTCCGTTCCGAATTTGGATTGCCGACCTTCATGAAATTTGTTCCATCTGGAATGAACTAGCTAACTGCCAATTTGCAGCTCTTTTGCCCATGTGTAGCATAGAAAACAGTTTGCACTCAAAACTGACCATTTGTGCATTGGCCAGATTTCGTAAGTGATTGTGTTTGGTTCATTTGGGACTGAAGCCTCCAGTTTTAGTTCTGGATGTCTTCATAACAGTTGTTGTTCATCCTGTAAGCTTCGATATGGCATCTCATACGCCTTAATCCGATATTCGTAGCTCAAACTTATGATTTAAAATAGAAACGAGTGTCAAATCTGCCGTTTCCGCTAACGGCCGTTTCCGTTTCCGTCCGTCATATGTACGTGCGCGCGTGCCGTTTTTGCCGTTTTGTTTGTTTGAGGCACGATAGTAGCCGTTTACGATATTATGTGACACAATCTCCTATTTCAGACGGTGGTGAGCTGGGCGGATCTGGTGGGGTCCACTACTAGCTGATTCGTTTCGATCCGACTTCGTACTTTTTGCTATTTCCGTTTAAGTAAGTATTCAGGCCAGTTTGGTGTGTTTTCTTTGCTATGTGTTTGAGATGTGTGAAAAGGGTACTTAGGCGAGGGTGTACTTTATCGCACTCGACCTAAACCCTAATTTGAATGTATAATTGTACTTGGCATATGTATATGAACCTTTTGGAACCAAAACCCTTGAGCTTGTGGCTCGGGGCGGACTTTCGAGTAAAGTTTGTGAAGTTTGCAAAGTTTGTGAGTTCGTGGGCCCGATCTAAGACCTGTTTGGGACTATTCGAAGCCGGTTAGGGCTTGGTCGAAGTCAGTCCAACTTAGTCTGAGGTCACCAAGTTTGTAGGTTCATGTTATGAACCAATTTTGTGAATCCGGTTCACCGAGAAGGTGACCAAGTTTGTGATCCGAGCTTGTGACTCAAGCTCAAGTTTGTGATTTCGTTCGCCCGGGCAAGTTTGTGAGGTGACTGGCCAGTGAGGGTGATAAGGTGTCGGTGGGTGTACAAGTGAAGTTCTACGGACCATTGAGTGTGGTCGACGGAGTGTCGGCAGGAGATCACGCATGGCATATGAATTGGCTTTGGAGCCACCTGTATCCTTATTATGTTGATGTTACTTTTCTGCTTTTGCTTTACTCTTACTGTGTAACTGTTGTTACGTGAAATTTATGCTTTCGCCCCTGTTTACTTACTAAGCAATAGCTTACCCTTTTACCCCTTTCCTTTTGTTTTCCTTAGCAGGGGCCGACGCGGGGACTTTTGGCTCGTACACTAGTATAGTTAGATTGGCTTGTATTAGTTAAACAGTTAGGATGTTTGTTTTAGTTTTGGTGGTTTGTATAAGGACCCTTCTTAGGGTCTATCTTCTGCTGGTTGTGGTTATAGTGTATTAGAGTGGTTTGACTCGAGACTTTTGAAGATGTAAATATAACTTTTGGGATTGTATATATTGTACATAGTGCTCTTTCGATTTATCTAGTTTTATTTCTTTAAGTTTTGAGTCCTGGCGCGAGCTAGGCAGGCGGCCCGCCGATACCCTTGGGTTCGCCCTTGGGAGAAGTGGGGTCGTCACAGGTGGTATCAGAGCTTAGGCTTCAGATCTCTGTAGTGTATCCTAGGCTAAAGTTTAGGATGCCGGACTGTGGGATTTGATTTGATTTGATTTGATTTAAACGTTAAGCAATTGAGGGATAAAACCTATAGCTGCTTCGCGTGGTCTCTGCGCAGAGTGAGTCTGGATGAAGTGACGAATAAGTATGAAGGACTAAGTGTTCGTTCGAGCATAAGTTATGGATCATAGATGTTATAGGTTTTAAATCTTTCTCATGGTATCTGAGGACCATAGATAGGTACGTCAGGTAGGAATTTCGATTGTAGATAGTTTACTCTTGGGACTGCAGCTCGAGATGTGAATTATCTTATCTCGGATTCTTGTGCCTGAGTACTCCAGAGTTGAGGCGCTGCTAAGTACTTGAGACTAGCATTTTGGGAACATGAACAGGCTTTGTCTGGCTAGAGTAAGTACAAGATATCAACGGGCACCTTGGGAAGTGGAGTAAGAAACCGGACGAGGGTGATTTTCACTGAGCGTGGGACGATAAGTCGCGTTTCTTTCATTTTGCCCTTATATTGTCCCTACATGTCATTTACTTGTGGTATGTGAATACCTACATATATAGTACCTGCAGCTCTTGACTTTGTCTAACTTGAAATGTCCCTTGGTGTATATGATGCATTATATTGTGTATATGTTGGCGTGACTTGTATATATATGTATACATTTTGATCTTTTGATTATTTTGAGTATTCCAACCCTTTAGTTCGTTGATTGGAATTTCGAGGACGAAATTCTTTTAAGGAGGGGAGATTGTGAGGCCCCAGTCCGTTCGTAAGCTGATATGAGGGTTATTCGTTAATCGGTGGGGTGGTTTCGGGTTTTTTATCGCCCGCCTTTTCTACATTTTTCTTTATTGGAAATTTCCCCAGATAATTTTTCTGAGTAAATATAGGTTTTAGATGAGTTTTCAAGTATCGGTTAGGTTTTGAGAAATTAAGAACGTATATCGGACGTGGGACCCACTAGTGCGAAAAGTTCGGAAAAATTCGGCCAATAAGGTTAAGTTTCGGATACTGTGTAAAATTTATCGGGTGTTAAGAGATAAGTAGAGGTTGTGATGTGATTGTTGAGAGAGAGAATAAAAGGATAGAGATGCTTTAAATAGAGTGACAAGTGTCACTATCTCATTGGTTGGACTTGTTAGACAATTATTGACTTTTTTGACTTTTTTACCATTTAGTTAAATATCTCACAAAAAAATTACAAAAATTCACTCTTTTCTTCTCCTCCATGGCCGGCTCTCTCATGAGCAAAGAAGAAAGAAAACTCTTCCCATTTCTAGCTTCCATCTAGCTCAAATCTTCCAAAACAATCACATAAACTTGGTTCTACTCCATAAAATCTCTTCATTAGGTGATAGTTAGTAGTTTGGTGAAGTGTTTGGAGAAGCTAAGGTGTCAAGCAACTCTCTCTCTCTTGTTTTACTAGGTGAGTAGTGAATGAACCTTCTCCTTTATCTAATGAAGCTTAATTGATGCCTAGTGATAGTTCAAGTGATGACTTTTGTGGTTTATTTCTTGTTTTTGGATGAATTGATGAAGTTTTCAATTTATTGATGAATTTTCTGGTTTAATTGTGATCATGATGTTGTGGTTATCTATGATGGTTGGAATTGATGGCTAATAACTCTAGTAGGTGTAAATGATTGATAATTGCAATCAATTTCTGTTTTGGAAGAAATTCTGGAAAATTAGGGTTCTTGGTTCTTCATTCTGTCCGAAATTTTTGGTCCTAGATAGAGGCCGAATTGGCCTTTTCTTAAAACATGAAAGTTTTAGGTATTGATGTGTTTGTGGTGTCTGTAAAATTTCAGGTCATTTGGAGTAGTGTAGAGTGAGATATGTCGATTTTACTGTTGCTGTTCTGGGTTGATCAGAATGTGTGAACTGCGTTTGAACTCGTCTGTTTTGACTGGCATTGCTTTCGATTTGGATGTTGAGGTCTTCTGATGAAATGTAGCCCTGTGTCTAAGCTTTCGAATGGCTTTGGAATTTCTGGATTTGGACTTGTGTAGGCTGAGTTATGATGTTTGTACTAGGATACGGTTTGTGAACCTGTTTTGCGATTCTGGTATAGTGTCTTGCATTTTTGACCTTGTTATCTTCAAAACTGGACAAAGTTGCCTTCTTCAACATTGTAGCCCCTTAAGTCCTGAATATTTCTGTAAAGTTTCAAGTCAAACGGAGTAGGGTATTATGAGTGATAGACAGAACACTCAGGCCTGTTTTAGACATTAGTTTGGGTACGTTTTGCATTTCAGCTTCTGACCGTGGGGGTTTTCATTTTGATCCTGTACGATCTGGATTTTGATTCCTTCATAAGAAATGTAGTTCTTGGTCACAGCTTCGAAACGCTATAAAGTGCGTCAAAATCCGAGTCCCGTAGCTCGAGTTATGATCGAAATAAGAATGCATGTCAGAACTGTTTTATATCCGGACAGTTTATGACTGGAGCTTCGGCTTCACGTTTGACTAGGTTACAAGCTGTTTGGGCTTGCGACCAAAACACCAAACTTATAGCCCTATATCAGAGCTTTCTAACGCCCTTGGAATTTCATGAATCGGATTTATAAAACCTGAGATATAGCCGAGCAAATAAGGCCTGCCCGTGAAAATGACCATTTTCTGGTCAGATCTGTTTTGGTCCTGATGACCAACTTCCGTTCCGAATTTGGATTGCCGACCTTCATGAAAGTTGTTCCATCTGGAATGAACTAGCTAACTGCCAATTTGCAGCTCTTTTGCCCATGTGTAGCATAGAAAACAGTTTGCACTCAAAACTGACCATTTGTGCATTGGCCAGATTTCGTAAGTGATTGTGTTTGGTTCATTTGGGACTGAAGCCTCCAGTTTTAGTTCTGGATGTCTTCATAACAGTTGTTGTTCATCCTGTAAGCTTCGATATGGCATCTCATACGCCTTAATCCGATATTCGTAGCTCAACTTATGATTAAAATAGAAACGAGTGTCAAATCTGCCGTTTCCACTAACGGCAGTTTCCGTTTCCGTCCGTCATATGTACGTGCGCGCGTGCCGTTTTTGCCGTTTTGTTTGTTTGAGGCACGATAGTAGCCGTTTACGATATTATGTGACACAATCTCCTATTTCAGACGGTGGTGAGTTGGGCGGATCTGGTGGGGTCCACTACTAGCTGATCGTTTCGATCCGACTTCCTACTTTTGCTATTTCCGTTTTGAGTAAGTATTCAGGCCAGTTTGGTGTGTTTTCTTTGCTATGTGTTTGAGATGTGTGAAAAGGGTACTTAGGCGAGGGTGTACTTTATCGCACTCGACCTAAACCCTAATTTGAATGTATAATTGTACTTGGCATATGTATATGAACCTTTTGGAACCAAAACCCTTGAGCTTGTGGCTCGGGGCGACTTTCGAGTAAAGTTTGTGAAGTTTGCAAAGTTTGTGAGTTCGTGGGCCCGATCTAAGACCTGTTTGGACTATTCGAGCCGGTTAGGGCTTGGTCGAAGTCAGTCCAACTTAGTCTGAGGTCACCAAGTTTGTAGGTTCATGTTATGAACCAATTTTGTGAATCCGGTTCACCGAGAAGGTGACCAAGTTTGTGATCCGAGCTTGTGACTCAAGCTCAAGTTTGTGATTTCGTTCGCCCGGGCAAGTTTGTGAGGTGACTGGCCAGTGAGGGTGATAAGGTGTCGGTGGGTGTACAAGTGAAGTTCTACGGACCATTGAGTGTGGTCGACGGAGTGTCGGCAGGAGATCACGCATGGCATATGAATTGGCTTTGGAGCCACCTGTATCCTTATTATGTGATGTTACTTTTCTGCTTTTGCTTTACTCTTACTGTGTAACTGTTGTTACGTGAAATTTATGCTTTCGCCCCTGTTTACTTACTAAGCATATAGCTTACCCCTTTCCTTTTGTTTTCCTTAGCAGGGGCCGACGCGGGGACTTTTGGCTCGTACACTAGTATAGTTAGATTGGCTTGTATTAGTTAAACAGTTAGGATGTTTGTTTTAGTTTTGGTGGTTTGTATAAGGACCCTTCTTAGGGTCTATCTTCTGCTGGTTGTGGTTATAGTGTATTAGAGTGGTTTGACTCGAGACTTTTGAAGATGTAAATATTACTTTTGGGATTGTATATATTGTACATAGTGCTCTTTCGATTTATCTAGTTTTATTTCTTTAAGTTTTGAGTCCTAGCGCGAGCTAGGCAGGCGGCCCGCCGATACCCTTGGGTTCGCCCTTGGGAGAAGTGGGGTCGTCACATTCAAGTTATTGAACCCTCCATCAAATCACCCAAGAAGAAAACTGGAAATAATGAAACAGTCTGCAAGAAAAAAACAGAATGTGCAAACCAGAAAGCCATTTACTAAACCATCTATTGAGCAGATGGAGGAACAGCAATCTGAGGAGCATTCAGTGAGTGACAACGAAGAGGAACCAGCATAGCCCACCAATACAGATGTAACTGTCACCAAATCACCCAGGAAGGGTAAAAGGACTGCAAAAAGGAAGAGCATTGCTCAGCCCAAGGAAAAACAAACTGTTGATCCTTCTGGGGATCAGCAGAATGCAGAAGAAGCTGCTGAGGATCAGCAAAATGAGGAACCATCTACCAGGAAATCACCAAAGACAAGGTCTAGTGTCCAAAGTGCTACACAATCTGCTCAGCGTAGTGGAAAAAGAAAGCGTCCTGAGCAGCCTGAGACTCAAACTGCTACTGAACCCATTCCTCTACCCAAGTTCATCGACGATGAAGCCAGAGACAGGTTTGAATGGATTTCGCAGAAGGGCTTCATCACCCAGAGGACCATTATCCCCTATGAATTCCATAAGCTTGATCTTGAACCCGTTCTTAACCTGTTTGAATTCCAAAAACAGACCCATCTGTTAACCATTCCAAACACATACTATCCTGACATGCTCCATCAGTTTTTGCTAATCTTAGGAAAGGCAGATCACATACTGATCTCATTTCTCGTGTCAACTCTGTTAACATTGAACTGAATCCTGACATTGTTAACTCTATTTTGGAAACTAAAATTGAAAGTGGGTTTAAAGGCAAAATTGCAAACTTCTTTTCATACAAGGATCCTTCATTTATGATTAGTAAGGAAGGAATTTCGATTAAAGAGGGTGATACGTGTCTAGTGATACAATTGTGGAGATGATAGGGGATTTACAATGTAGACGATTTGTCAATGTACAGTGTATAAGTTTAAGAGCTAGTGAGAGTAGTAACCAACTTGCGTAGTAACCAACTTGCGTAGTTACGATTTTTTCTTTTCATCAAGTTCTAAACTCGTATTACCTTGCACTTTTCGATACCTTCATTGATCTTTGTTAGCATGTTAATTTAGCCATTATGTTATTAAGATTTTGTCTCTAGACAAGTTTGTCGTACCGTCATGAGTGTGGGGTGGCCCTTAAGAAGTGGTGGAAACCCTATAGCATCGAGTTTTGTGGGCAAAGGTTAGGATTTCGAGGACGAAATTCTTTTAAGGGGGAGAGAGTGTGAGGTCTCGAAAATTATTTAAATTATTTTCTTATTTTTGAATAAGCTAATTTATATTTTCTTTCGGTTTAATTCACTTGCCTTAATTTTGTAAATACTTTAACGATTGAATCAAGAGTTTTATAGTTTCTTTTATAATTAGGTGCATATTAAGTATCATAGTGCATTGTGGAGGTGCGATCAATTAGTGAGGTATGTAAGGAATATAGTAGAAAAAAAAAGAGTTTAGAGTAATAAGAGAGAATTGAGATATTTCAAACAAGAAACTAAGAGAATTGGACATGTGTCATAATAGGGACCAAGCTTTCTTCCTTGAAGCCTTTTTTGACCCAACCTTTCTCACCATTTTCTTCCCATTTCTTGTCTTTCAAAACAAAAACAACAACAAGAAGAAAAAAAGAGACAGAGGGCCAAGAGCTAGGGAAGAGAAAAAGGAAGAGAGATTTCATCTAATCTAGCTTCAATCTTACTTAGTTTTGTGGGGAAAATGAAGGAGACATCTTAGAGTGGCCATCAACCTTGGCATAAGTTTGGAAGGTTAGAAAACTTGGTTGGTTTTCATCTTGTTTTGGAGGCAAAAGAGGTAACAAAATGTTAGTTTTTCCTTCTTTCTTTGTCTTATGTTTAAGATAAGTGAATCTTGTCATGAATCTTGAAAGTTTTCCAAATTGATGTTTCATGAACTTGATGTTTGAGTCCTTAGAGTTTGGATATTATATGAAAGTATGGTAGTTTTCTTGTTGAGATTTTAGCTATAGATATCTCATGTTATGTAGGTGACACACCTTATAGATTTGCTTGGTAGGTTTGGTTAAACTTGGAAAATTGGTTGAAGGAATGGTTGGAAAAACAATTGAGAAACCATGTGCTTGCTGGCCGAAAATAGGGGCCGGATGTTTAGCCTTGATTTCCAAACTTTCATGATGATTTTAAATTCAATTTTACTCAAAACACCCTATGAGACTTTATACTTCAAGTGTATGTTGAACTTGAGTCAAGGGTGTGAGGTTTTGTTAGTGAAAGTAACATTTTCTCATGATTATTAGCAATCTGAAAATTTCGCAGGAAGCACTGCACAGTTTTTCGAAATTTGCTATAATTTCGTATAGAAAAGTTGGAATTGAGTTCCGTTTGAAACTAGACTCAGAGAGCTTTCTAACAGTATAAAATTTGAACTATGGTTCATTTTATATACACACCAAAAAATCAACACATTTGACTAGAAATTCTGCCCTACACAAGTAAAAACTGGAATGTTGTAGTGGCTTGTGGCTTAATTTGAACAAATTTATGAACTTAATCTCTTTGAGGTGTCTTCTAAAGATTGTTAGTGCTTCAAGTCTAGTTTTTAATGAGGCAAGTTGTATGATTTTTTGATAATTAGAACTCAAGTTATGATTTTTCAAAAGAATGTTGCTTGCTGAAATTTTTTTGTTGGTACCCGTGGGAGAGAAGCTGAGATATTTCCAACTTTACATCTAAAACTTGGGCTGAAAATTGACACATCTTGAATTTCAAAACACTTCAATCTTAGCAAACATGCGAGTTTTTAAGGTGAAAATCTTGACTTATGTGGCTGGAATTCTTGTTTGGAGGGATTGCAGGATTGTTGGAAAATTTGCAGCTTAGCCAATGATGAATCTTCTAACTTGACCTGGGTATTTTGGTGGAAATTGATTGAAGGATCATGTTATGTACCTTGTGTATGCTGTACTTATGGTTGTATGAAAGTTTGCTTTGATGAAAATTCGATTAATGGGGCTGAACTGATGATAAAATGACCAATGAACTATATACTAGCTTGATAACCGGTCCGATGGAGCATTAGTTGTGTACCATGCTGTGTTTAGCCTTAAAATCCTTTCGTTTGGGGGTCGTTTGGTTTCAATCTTGTTCATATCACTTGCTAGAACTTTGAACTATATTGGTGCGTTGAATTGGAGGGAATCCAATTGCTTAAAAAGGTGAACCACCTAGGTTTCTTCACTATTTTTCTGTTGAAAATTTCCAGCAATGAAATGAAATATGAAACACTTTGACTGCTTGCATTTTTGGGTCCAAATGCTTTCCTTTCACTTCAAAACTATACTTGAATCATTGCCTTAGTATGGACTTCAATTTTTCCTTGATTTGCACCTTCAAAGTTGTCTTCGAAACCTTGTGAATTTAGCAGACCAACTTGGATAGGTGTATGACTCATAGTTAAGTCTAAAATGTGAATTTCATTCACCTAAGTTTTGGATAGTTGGACCATAAATATCTTTTATCTTGGTTGCTCTTAGCGTTTGACGGTGAATACGAGAGCCACTCGGAGATGAATGTTTAACGTTGCTCTGCTTTGAACTAGTGAGTGTTCCAATTACATGTTCCATACTATTTGTTGCTAGAAATTGCTAAACACTTGATTTATTATTTCATAGGCGAGTGTATACTTTATCGCACTTGACCTAACTTGATTAAACTCTTAATATCTCACTTATATATGTACAAGTATCTTGATTTACATGTGACCTGTATCTTGACTTGAAATACTTGAAATGTTTGAAAACGTGACATGTTGAGCTTTGTAACATGATTTTGACTAGGTGAGTGTGTACTTATGTATGCTCGACCTCCGTGAACTTGAAATACTTAATCTTGCATACGGACGTGCATGTATATGTGCATGAATGTAGGCCTGCTGTATCTTTTCTTGCAGCGGCTGAATTAGGCCATTGGACCCTTATCTGAGACGTTGGGTAAGGTGGAATTTGGGTTATTCATGCGTATGCATGAATATAGGTCGGTAATGGTTGAACTGAGCCTTCGTTGGACCTCTTGTTTGAGACCAGCCTAAGAGTGGTCGGGTAAGTTGGGTAACCTTGGGTAAAGGATGAAGTTCCTAACCTGTTTACTGGTGACTTGAACTCGTGACATGCTTGAATACGGAGCATTAGGTGACAGCTAACATCTCCAATCATTACCTGCATGAGCGTTAGATGACAGCTAACGACTCCACTCATAAATAATTGAATACTTAGGCCCTAGATCATGAATACTTGAATACTTAAGGCCTAGATCATGAACACCTGAATACTTGGGGCCCAGATCATGAATAATTGAATACTTGGGGCCCAGATCATGAATACTTGAATACTTGGGGCTGAAACCCATTACATGGTTAGTTGGTCGAATCGAGTCAGCAAAAGGCTTGGTCGAGGAGATTGACGAACCATGGGTACTTGATTGGCATTCGAACCTGGTAGAGGGGATGATTGGTGGACGGAGATTAATATTTAGTGGTGATCTACGGACATTATAATTCCATAGTTGATGGAGTGTCAATGAACCTGGGATAAGCTGCCATGGTACCTGTTCCTGAGAGCAGACTATATCTTTTGATAGGAATGTGATCTTTACTGTACATTATTGCATGATCTATCTGATTACCTGCTTTTCTATACATTATATCATGCCTGCTAGTCTACTTGCATGTTTTCTTGGAACCTTACTGGGTTTCTAACTCATTCCATTAATTTATTTTCCTTATAGGGGTAAGAACATGTGAGTGGGAGTTGGACAAGGCATAGTCTTTGTCTAAGTCTTGTTAGTTGCTCGCGTGAGCATTTCTTTGCTCTCTAGCGGGCTTGTTTGGTTTTATTTTTATAAGATTAACTCCTTGGCTGTATTTAGAGATTGTATGGGCATTTAATGCCATGGTTGTATATATCTAAGATTATAATTGTTATTGCCCTTATTATTAAGGTTGTTACTTTGTAAAATTTATGGTGCGTGAGTGAGTCTTGACGAGAGTTGGGTAGGCGGTCTACCAAACCCTTGAGCATACCTTAGGGGGAGGTGAGGTCATCACAGACTTCTCTTCTATCACTTTCGCTTTTGTATTTAAGTTCATGTTTAACTATAATACAAGTTTGGATCTTATTCTTTATGTTTAGTTAAAGTTTATGCCTAGAGTTATAAATGAACTTGCTATATTTTGTTAGTGATATTTACTTGGGTATTTGATGATGTTATTTTGAATAAGTTATTTATCACTTTTGCTTTTCTAATCATGATTCACCGGCTATTAGTTGTGATCATCTAAATGTGCTAAGTTTGCAATGAGAATTGGAGTTTAACACTAGTTCAAGGAAGTCATAAATCTAGAGAGTTCACTCATGAGAGAAGAAGAGCACCTTTGTGGCTTTAATGACTTGTTTCATGTAATTTCATGGAAGAAATGAGCTTGTAGTTAATTTCATAACCACAATAGTAGGTATGGCTTAATTACAAGTATAGTTGATTCACTACGAGATTAGGTTTCACATATATTAGGAAATTATGTCATGACTAACCAAGATAATAACATTCACTTAACTAGTAATTTAATTTGCAAGAGTAATAAGGAATTCCATACCTCTAGAAGCTTTCTAGTGTTATTTTTATTATTTTTTATTTCATGTTTATAGTATAGAGTTAATTTCTTGCACTTATGATAGCCTAAAAAAGAAAGGAGTTCAAAAATCACTGATAAATGAAAATTTTTCCTATGGGTTCGATCCCTAATACTCTATACTCAATCACGACTCGTATACTTGCGAAAAATCACGTGCAGGGAATTTAAAATTTTATAAATGTAAAACTTGACTGGGGATGAACTAATTGTTTTATGTATACACTGCACTCGTCAAGTTATTGGCGCCGTTGTTAGGGAAGATTTTGTCAATATCGGTGCTAAGAACAACTTTATTAATTTAGACATTTTTCTTATTTTTCTTCTTTTTGTTGTATTTCGTGTCTTGTTGAGTCTTTATTTGTATGTTTTTTGTATAAGTTGAGTCTTTTATTCTTCTTGACTAAATTTGTTTTTAAATTAGTTTAAAAGCATGTTTAGGGATTTAAGGAGAGTAAAAAATGTAACAGCCCCACTTTCCCCTAAGGCGAACCAAAGGGGTGAGCGGACTGCCTGCCCAGCTCTCGCCAGGACTCACGATGCAGACGAGGACTTCTATAGCGATCCGGAACGAGCGTAAGTGAAAATGGTAAACGAGTCAAAATGGTAAAATAATCCAAAATAATAAAAAAAAATGAAATCCGGAGTCGGCCATGAATAGTAACCGACTCGTCCGAACCCAACCAAACATCGAATTACATATACCCCATAACATTTAGCCTTTACAAACCAAAATGACATTTAAAGGTGATACAAAAGTCACTACATATATGGTTTGCCAAAACAAAAGTGAAAACGGCCCTAATGATACATTTAGGGTCCCATTTTATATACAATACAAAAGAGTCATTCATCTAGTTCATTTGGCAACCATTTATCAAAATTCATTCCAAAAGAGTCATATTCCTGTAAGGAAAACAAAAGGAACGGGGTGAGCTAATTGCCCAGTGAGAATACAACTCAAGCAACCAAGTTCATGGATACATCAAGCTTAACAGTCCAATTTACCAAAATAAATAAAGCCACACATTAATAATGAGGATAAAAGGATACGGGTGGCTCTCAAGAGCCCTTTTCCTCGTTTGAATTCTTGATCAGGTCTCATTGACTCTCCGTCAATGTCTGAAAGGTAACCAACCGTAGACTCCTCTTAACTTCCATTCCCTTCCTCCTAACATTCCTCAACCGGGCCCGAAATCCAAACACTTGCATTGTGGTATTACTCGAGTAAACCGGAATCAAGAGTCTCTCATACTACAAGATTCCCTATGATGTTGCCCCAAGGCACATTAATTGGCACGACCAAGCCCTCGCCGGCTCGATTCAATCAATAACCAATGGGGTTGAGCTCATGGATAATATTTGAAGTCATGTATTTCATTTCATATAACATTTCATATAACTTTCCAATAACATGCGGAACAATATGTGAAAGTGATAAAGTACACTCTCACCTGGATCAATCAACATTCAACATCTCAAGTACAAACATCAAAGCCATGTAATAGCACATAAGTGAGTAGTACACTCACCAAGCTAGCACAATGTGGTTTCAAACACTTTAGTCAAAAGAACGTTGTGCACCACCGTCACGCCCTAAAAACATGCAAACAAATACAATGAGACTCGATAACGAGTCATAAATCAAGGCCAAACATGACCCCAATAAGGTTCCATAAACATTTACAAACAATAGAGGAAACCAGAAATTAAGAAAGGGCTTTAACTAAGGCCTTGATATGAAAACCGGATTTGACCTCATAATGCGGTAATGGCACAACTCTCACTACAATTATCGGATGGGGGTGTAAGACCCACCATTTCGAAGCCAAGAAACAGAACTACAACAATGTAGAAGGTCACTCAATCCAGTTCCTAACACAACTAGGTCAAATATACGAAATACTATACCAAAATTCCCAAAACAGGTTTGCAAAACGCAGAAAACTGTAATCGGTATATCTCAGTCCATACAAGTCCAAATGCCGAAATTCCAAAGGCATAAGTTAGCTAAGACATCCAGCTACATTTCATCAGAAGACACCAACAACCAAATCCAAACCAATTCCAGTCAAAACAGGCAATTACTATCGCAGTTCGGACATTCTGTTCACCAAAAACAGCAACAGTAAAAATGGCATAACTCACTCTATACTACTCCAAATTCCCTGAAATTTTGCAGGCACTTCAAACTCATCAATACCTACAACTTTCATGTTTTGAACAAAGTCCAATTCGGCCTCTATCTATGACCTAAAATTTCGGACAGAATGTTCAACCAAGAACCCTAATTTTCCAGAAATTCTTCCAAATCCAAAATTGATTGCAATTTCCTATCATATGCACCTACTAGAGTCTATATAGACCATTATCAACCATCATACTAGTCCACAACATCAAGATCATATAAAACCAGAAAATTCCCAATAAAAATAAAAAATTCACCAAAACTCTTCAAATCAAGAAATAAATCATATATTCCTTCACTCATGCCACCATTAAGCATAATATAACCATCATTAGGTTTAGGGGAGAGGTTGTAGCATCACTTACCAAGAAACAAGGGAAAGAGAGATTGTGGACATCTTTGCTCTTCAAAACAACTTCACTACAACCCTTACTAGCACTAGAAGCTAGGATTTTATGGAGTGGAATCTTGTTTATTCGGTTGATTTAGATGATTTGCTAGTAGAAAGCTTGAAGATTGAAGAGTTCTTCTTCTTGCAAAAGAGTGAGAGAGAGCCGGCCAAGGAGAAAGAAAAATGAGGAAATTTTGTGAATTTTTGATATTTAATCCTTTGGTCAAAAAAGTCAAGAAAGTGAATAGTAATTCTTAAAGTCCAACCAATGAGATTGTGACACTTGTCACACTCATTAAATGCATTCCTATCTTTCTTTTCTCTCTCACATCAATCAAATCACCTCCTCTATTTATCTCTTAACACCCGATAAATTTAACACAGTATCTGAAACTTAACCTTATTGGCCGAATTTTTCTGAACTTTTCGCACTAGTGGGTCCTACGTCCACTATTTACTCTTAATTTTTCAAAAACTCTCCAATACTAGAAAAACCATCTAAAAACTATAACTGCTCATAAAATCCACCAAGAAAATATTTCCAAGCCAGAAAATGCAGAAAACATGCCATTAAAGGGGAAAAACCCTAGGGAAAAAATATGAGGGAAATACGGGTTCTCACAAAAAACATGAGGGGACAATGCTTGAGAAGTAGAAGATCAGCAACGGATGGTTACTACATGCAAAACTCCATGGATAGAGGTAACCAAGAAATTACCGAAGGTATGTCTTTCGAAAATGGTTTAAGGTGCTTAAAGGCTAAACGTGATGTTATAACGTTACAAGTTCAATTGGACACCATTATGCATGAGATTGAACAAAAGAAGAATGTTAATGTTTTCAATTCTTATCATATGATTTGTGACTTGTGTGGAGGTTTTCATGCTACTCATACATGTAAGCAATTTACAAAATATGGATTATTATGATGAACTTGGGCATTGTACTCCTTATTTTGATCAATATGATCATAATTGGGATAATTCTTCTGCTTATAGTTGGGATAATCGATGTACTAATAGTGATTCTTTATGTTTTTATGATTGCCAATCCGAATGTGTCCAATATAAATCAAAACCATCTTGAAAATTGGCAATAGAAAGATTAGCTAATGCATCTTTATCTTGGCAACTAGAAAGTGAACCATTAGCTAATGATTCTAAACCATCTTGGGAGTTAGCTTTAGAAAGGCTAGCTAATGCAACCGCCGACCATTTTGCTAGGATTGAGAAAATGTTAGATAAATTGGCTTCTCACTTTGATAAAATAGAAGACCAATTGCATGAGTTGTGTGAAGTTATTTCTTCTAATGATATGCACTATGACTTTAGCATGAATGGTGAGCATGTTGTAAGTGAAAGTCATGTTGTAAGTTAAAGTGAATTGCATTTTGATGAAAATAATGAAACTCAATTGTGTTTTAATGAGAAAACGTCTATTTTGTGACGCCCCCACTTCTCCCTAAGACGAACCAAAGGATATCGGCGGGACACCTATCTAGCTCTCGCCAGGATTCGATACAATTCCAATCCAAACTTAAAAAATAATAACAATCAAAGTACATCAAGTCGCTTTCTTAGGTAAACGTTCAAATCTTACATTATAAGTTCTCAAAAGATACATCAAATCCCAAAATACAACCTTTATAAGTCAACTAAACAATTACAACCAAGGTACTAATCAAAAGAGTAATCTAGTCGCTTTTTCTCCAAAAATCTTTCCATCCAGTCCTGTTAAGGAAAACAAAACTAATAGGGTGAGCGAATGCTCGTGAGACCAAGAAAACATGCAAAAACACATAGTTCAATTAACGATAGCACTTATATGAGAATTAAAACTTTAACATTCAAGTAGTTCACAATCAATAATAAAACACACTTGATAAGGATACGGGAGCTGTCAGAAACTATATTCTACTTGATTCGCCAAGGCTCGATCATATACCTCCACACTATGACACTTCGTCAATCGGGTAGGTATATTTTGTCCGTAGACTCCACTTACTTCACGAATCCCGTTCACCGCTACAACCCCCTGTTCCGGCCCACTCATCATTTAGAAGACGATATTACTCGAGTATGCCAAGCGGGATCTCTCAAATAGATCAAGCTTTATG
Source organism: Coffea eugenioides (assembly GCF_003713205.1). NCBI lineage: Eukaryota > Viridiplantae > Streptophyta > Magnoliopsida > Gentianales > Rubiaceae > Coffea > Coffea eugenioides. The sequence goes on from NC_040041.1 coordinate 31,691,195, forward strand.
AATAATCTCATGGTTCACCAAACTCCTCGACCAAACCCATGTCGGCTCGAGTTACAAGGTTAGCCTATGAGTTTGGGTGTTCCTTGAATACAAATACAAATATAAGTCGATGAGCAGCGCTCCAATCGACGATTCCAAATACGAATCACATAACGAATTACATCCACATCACTTCGCACAAGTCGAATATGGATTCACATAGCAAAATTTCAATATAATTTCATTTGAAAGAGAACGAATATGGTAAAGTACACACTCATCTCAAAATTCCAAATTCACATAATGGATAAGAAGCAAGTCAAGTACTTAGCAACAAATTCATGCACTTGGCACTCACTAAGTCAAAACAAAAGTGAGTGAGAGAGCAATTAAGTTTTTAGGCGTCCGCTTCGAGATTCTCTTGAAAATCTCCTTGAGTGCCTGGACAAATATCAAGTACTTTCACTCATAATCACGTATTAACCAGAAAAGAAGGTACACTTATTTAGGCTAGTCAAAACCTCAAAAGAGAACTTTAATCACTCAAAAATCGAGGTTCAAAAGTAAGGATTTAATAACACAAGAGAAACTGATTTCCTTCATGAAACCGAGTTTAAAACAATCAATCAATATCAAAGAGTAGGGAAAAATTTCCAAAAAACTTATTTCCCATCAAGTCGGAAAATTTCAGTTTTGCACATCAAATTTAGAAAAATCCGAACTTGCATTCAGTAGGCTCAAAATTGGAAAACTTTATACCGTTGAATCTTGTTTCAAAGTACTAAAAGTTCTTAGGAGACATTTTTCCAAGATTCTAAATGGAAGGCATTCAATTTTCAACTCAAAGTGGCTGTTCTGAACAAGCAAGGCAGTTTCAGTCATGTTTTTCGGCAATCTTTGGAAATTTGGCTAAATTCACAAAAAGTGAACTAGCCTTTGAAATTCGTAACACAATACAAGTTCCTAACAAAGTTTCAAACAGGATAAATGGAACTAAATTCGGAGTTTTGAGCGTAAAGATATAGTAGCTTAAAGTTGGCTGACTTTTGTACACTATTCAGAAATTTTTCAGATTTAAAGAGCAAATTTTGGGACATTATTTGGGTTTCAAAATGGTTTTAGAATAACACCAAATTTGGTACACTTAAAGTTCTATATGAGAACTACTCCTCTATCAAATTTCACGCAAAACTCCCATGGAAAGACAGTTAACGAAACAACCAAAGTTCGGAAAATATTTCAAAGCAAATCTGTCCTCCTGTCTTTCTGTCTTTTCCAAACATTTTGCACCATGAAATCAGTCCCAATTCAGTTCATTTGTGAAACCAATGTCTCATAAACATCTAATAAGAAATTGGTAGATAATTGACACCAAAATTTTTGAAACAAAATATCCCAAACCAAACTTAACCATTCGGCTAGCAAGAAGAGAAAGATTTCCAGATTTCCAGCTTTGTCACAGTTTCAAAATCAGGCCATAACTCACTCAATACAAGTTCGAATTATGAATGGTTGGTGGCGTTGGAAATTAGATTCAAAACTATACATTTCATCAGAACAAGTCATTTTCAAAATCAGTTCATAAATGAGAGAAATTCGAGACACAAGTTGCAGCTTCTACCTTTCTCTCGGATAGATAGTCAGAACAAGACAGCAAACTTTGATGAATCACTACGGATCACTCAGTTCGAACTAGAAGGTACATTTTATACCGTTGGAAAGCTACAATTGTCTAGTTTTGAATGCCACTGACGAAACTCAATTTTGACTTTTATACAAAGAGATATGTTCAATCAAAGAGTTACTGTTTGGACAGCCAGAACTCATTTCCAGATTTCTTCAAATTTTGAAATTTCAAGTTTTGCTCAACCAAATCAAATGATTTTTGGTAGAAACTTTCTACACACAATATGCCACATATATACATCAGTTTCATAGTCATTTGAGCATCAAAAATTTGAAACATAGGCAAGGTAATAACAGGATAGATTCAGCCAGCATCCATGTGCAATTTTCCTTCGATCTTTCCTTCATTTCTCACCATAATCTTTTCATCTACACACATAACAATCATATTCAAGCAATTACACCTCAAGCCCGCTACCTATAAGTCACCTCAAGACCTCTACCTAAAGATTAAAGCAAGATAAAGTGGGTTCTTCAAGTCCTCTACTTAGTTTTATGCTTAGGGTTCAAACCCTTGCAATTAAAGCTCCAACTTTGAAGAAAATGGAAAGGTTCAAGGTTGATGAAAGCTACCTCGTAGCTTTAAAGAAACCAGAACATTTGACTGAAAATCTCCCAAGAAAACCCACAAGAAGGTGTCCTCCTCCAAGCTAAAGTTGTTCTCCAAATGGTAGGTAAGTTGGGTGGTGATTTGTGAAGGAATTGGAAGCCAAAATGAAGTGAGATGAAGAAGCTTTCTTCTCTTCTTTTCCTTGCTATTTTCGGCCGAGCTTATGGTGTGAGGAGACACAGAATGTTTGGTGTTCTGAAGCTTCCTTTGGAAGTTTAAGGAATTTGCGACCAAAGTTTGTGCAAAAGTCAACTAGGAATAGTGTCACGCGCGACTGTCATATTATCATTTTCTCTCTTGTTTGTTGTACTAGTGCACTAATCCTCAAATGTAATTCCTTTATTACTATGATTATTCACTCTTAGTAGTCTAGTATAAATTTCTTAAATCTCCACTTAGTCGATTCGACGCGAAATACGCTAACTTCCGATTTACGCGCGATAAGGCGAAATTTTAAACTCACTCACCTCTAATCTCTCAATTAACTTTTCTTAGTCTACTATTGATCATTCTTAATTTTACAAGATTATTGTACTCTCGAATCGAATATTGCCTCGAAAAAGTGTATTCGCTATTTCTTACTAAACGAGCCTCCAAAAATTAAATTTGCTAACGGAATGTTTTAAAAATATAAGTGAGACATTACTCCATGTAAATGGATTTAAAATGGTTCGGAGAAAATGGGTGAATAAATATTTAAATAAGCCAGTAAAATAAGATAAAAATAAGAAAATTTTTTTTGGGTCCTCATATATTTCACATGATAGTACCTTTGGAACTAATTTTGAACCTCAAGAGGTGAGCCTTAAAGACTCATTTTTTATCCCTCTTGAGAAATGTATTGAGAATATAGGTTTTAAATGTATTATTTCCCAAAAAAAGCCATGCAGACATTCCTTTGGTGAGTTCTCAAGTGGTGCATATTCAAGGTAATATCTATGAAATACTTGAGAGATGGAAGTGTAAGTCACTTCCATCTCTCATATCATTAAAACATGTGATGTGGATTATTCATTAACAAAACTTCCTTGAAAAATGAGGTTCAATAGTCGAGCAAACGGCTATAAACAAAAGCGCTTGTTAGGAGGCAACCCAATGATTTTGTTATATATGCTAATTTTGTGTGATTTTATGTTTAAATCATGTGTTTGAGTTGTTTTGTTATTTTTCTTTTGTAGGTTTGGAAAATAGAAACAAAGGTGACCAAATAAGGTGAAAAAGGTGAAGTTCAATCAAGGAACTCACACCTTCAAATTGAGTAAAAGAAGTTTTTGATTTGTTAAAAAAAGTTAAAATGCATGTTTTGATTATTTTACATGAGCGCATATTGATTATTTTGGCAAAAGAATAATCTAAGATGCATTTTGACTAATTGGGGTAGCATGTGTAATTTTTGAAAAGTTGCAAAATTCTGTAAAAAACTGTAGAAATTGAAAACGCAGCATGAATACGCGACCTCAGGGTCTTTGAGGTCGCGTTTTCTAAACTCATGTATTCAATTATGCGCATTTAAAGCAAAATATGAGGCCTCCAATACACGACTTAAGGTCGTGTATTACTTGAAGTCGTGTATTCATTTCTGCAAGTTTAAGGCAGAAAATGCGATTTTGATGAAAATGCGATGTCAAGTTGCGTATTCTCTACCCGTATTTTCTGCAGAACCAAAATGTGAGTTCCCTGTTTCATATTCTTCCTCTTCTTCAACGCACGTATTCGTAACAAAAACAAAGGTATAAAGTTACAAATCGTCATTTTGTGTTTATTAAGGCTTTTGTTATCACTTTTGTTTCTTATTTTCCATTCTTAGGTTTAATTACTAATGGTTACAAATAGAACTCATGAAGTTTTGGAGATAAATGGACAACAGTTTGTGACACTTCATTTTACATTAATTGCAACATTAGGGGAGTATTACTTTCTTTATCTTGGTTTCCCTTTTACACATTGAGGACAATGTGCATATTAAGTATGGAGGGGGTGAATTGAGAGTATATACATGTATGTGATTGACTTGTTGGTTGCAAATATTGGACTTGTGCTTTAATTTGTTCAAAACTGGGTTTGTTGGCAAGGAATTTAGTCCATTTATAAGAGGAAACTCTGCCAAAATTTTTTCAAAATCTGGTCCAAAATTACAAATTTGCCCCAAAATGTTTCAAATTTTTTAAATTTTATCCAAGGGGTAACAATTCCACACCATTAGTAACTCAAATTCCTTCTACTTTTGAGATAAATATATGTGACCTTAAAACCTTCTTTTCTCATTTAATATGTGATTATAATTTATGGAAAGTATATCGTGTAAAATGGAGAAAATTATACCTACATTTTGCAATTTTGATGAAATTTCTTCTCTTTACTTGATTTTACATGGTTAAGTGATTAATATGATCAATAAGTGTAACACTTTTCTCATGATTATTCTTTTGAGCGAATGTTATTATCTTTGCTTTGAAAAAAACAAAGTACAAAAAGAAAAAAAAGAAAATAGAGAGAATAAAAATCGTTCTACTCCAATGGTTCTTGTACTTAGTAACCGGGAGTCTTCATCTACAATGTCGACTTTTACGTAAAACGGTACTTGAATTAAGAGTATGTAAGGCAACTTGGGTATATGAAGTATTGAATAACCGACGATTTTCATCTAAAAATATCGATCTTCACGTCAAAAGGTACTTTTACAACTTGAGTAATATTTAGTTATGATATATGAATAAATTCTTCTTTAAATATGAATAAGAAGATGATCACGAGCTTAGCAAGCATTTTGTTAACCATATGACTTGCTTGTGAAATTGGGTAAGGATAAGAAATTAAATTGAACTAGTTATAATTATGGCATAATTGACTCTCCTTTACTTAATATTATGAGTCCTTGAGGTTAATGGAGTGATTGCATAATGATTATTTACCTTGTTTTGAGGAAATGAAGTTGAATTGAGCACATATTATTTATTTTCAAAATGTTGGATCATTGATGGTTTGTATTTCTTAATTGCTTGAGGATAAGCAATGGTTCAAGTGTGGGGGAGTTTGATAAGTGCATATTTTATGTGTAAGGACTCGCAAATTTTCTTATTTTAAATGCCTATTTATAACTCATTTAATTATTTATTTTTTCCATTTATCCCGATATTTTATTTTGACTTTTATTACTTCAATTACATGGAATTATGGCTCAAGTGTATTTTTAAAATGACTTGATTTCAAAATTTATTTATCGAGAACTCGTTAAGTGAGAATAATGAGTACGCGTTTGGAAACTGTAGCCGAACTGAGAGTACAATAACTTTAAAAAATTGGAGACTTGTACATTAGTCTTAAAATAGGTATTTTAATGTTTAAGTGCTCAAGTATTAGTTAGTGATACTATCGTTATAAGAATTTCTTAGAGATTCCACTTTATCGCGCACAATCGGTAATATGCGTTTTTACGCGCGCGATTAATTGAGGGATTTTAAATCATTATTTTTAGACCATTAAGAGTGAATAATAATAGTATGAGTAAAAGTGTATTAGAGGTTTAGTGTACTAGTGAAATAAACCCAAGAGGAATCGAGCACAAAGCGCACGTACATTAGTTGACTTTTGGAGCATTTTGGGCCACACATTCTTAAGCTCTCATGAGAGCATCACACTAGATTAAAACCCTCCACACTTTTACCTCAATTGACGTCTCATAGCTCCATTTCCAGCGTGCAACTCCAAGGCAAAAACAACCAAGAGCTCTTCATTTTCCTTCATCAAATCTTCACTAATCCTCCACCAAATCACCTCAAATTTTACACGCAACTTGCTAATTACTTGGTGAACAACCTAAGCTAGGAAAGAGGCTTGATTCTCACAGTTTTCCTCAGCTTTTAGAGACCGAAAATTTCTGCTTAATTCATCATCAAAGGTAATTAACGATCAACTACCTAAATCTTGATTTATGGAAGTTCTAGTGCACATTTAAGCTCTTACATGCATGTGAGTAGCTTGTTTATGATGGAAAAATTATTGAGTGGGCTCTATGAACTCCCACCTTGGATGGATGAACTTATTTGTGATGTTTTAATGGTATTAATGTTGGTTTATTGCTTAAACTAGTGGATTAATGTCGTATAATTGGTAGAAACTTAAAGGGAAGTGAAGATGAAAAATTTCCGATTCTGCCCTTATGTTGTCCGTGACCTTTAGGGTGATTTTTCATGGTTTTAATGGCTTATTTATGATGTATATATGTTGTTGGGATTGTGTAAAAAGTTTCATTGAAAAATAACATGATTTGGTTGGTCAAATATGTTGATTTCCAAAGTTTAGTAAAACTGGAAAATTTTCCCGGATTGCCCAAGCAGTCATTTTGTATCGGCTATATCTCTTTACTCCGATGTCAAAATCGAGTGCCGTTTGTGGCAATGGAAACTAAACATTCCCAGTTTTCCATTGGTATAAAATTCACATTCTGGTTCCACGTGGGTGAGCCAAACCATTCGTTTGAAATTTACTGTCCTGTTTCGTTGGTTTACCAGAGGGCAGAACATGAACTACGATTTGATGCTCCAATGTGAGCTAGTTGTGGACAGATTTTGAAAATGGTTTCTTCTGAGAAATTCTATCTTTATGAATGTATTTTCCAACGCCACTAACCACGCTCAATTCCGAGTTGAATTGAGTGAGTTGCGGCCAAATTTTGGGACTGACTTAGTGATGGAATTCTTCATTTTGGACTAATCCTGAACAAATCTTGGTTTGGGGACTTGTACTCGAAATTTTTGGTGTAAATCACCTATCAAATATGACTTGAACCCTTAATAGATTTGATCATCATAAATGGGACATGTTTTAGGCATTTTCCTTGGTCAAAAGTTTAGAAAAGGAAATTTCCATGCACAAGGCAGCTTTGCCTTGAAATCTTGGGAAATTGAGTCATTTAGTTAAGTGACTTCCTGTACTTATTTCTCCATGAAATTTGGTAGATGAATAGCCCTTATATGGTACTATAATCATACCAAATTTGGTGCTATTCCGAATCCATTTCAATGCTCAACTGAACTTCCAAATTTCATGATTTAAATTTTGAAAACCCTTGTTTAGCAAGAAAATTTTGGCAACTTTGAGCTATCATATCTTGGTGCTCAAAACTCCGATTATTGTGGTGACCCCACTTCCCCCTAAGGCGAACCAGAGGGTTGGCGGGCCGTCTGCCTAGCTATCGCCAGGACTCACGCAAGCAATCTAGCCCAAATCCTTCCGAAGAATAACCTAAACTATTACAACACCGTTTCCTTCCAAATAGACTGATAACTAAATCCTCATTAACTTCAAAGATAACAGCATTTTTAAAATAGCCAATCGTCGACTCTTAAATACCTCACGCGTTACAAATCAGGCAACAAAAACATACAATCAAAATACATTAGTACAAGCCAAATAACAAACCCAGGGTTTACACTTTTCCAGCTTCAAGCGGCAATCCAACATAAAAGATACAATGTCTAACTCAAACTACATGCACAAAAGTGAAATTAGATTTCAAGTCTTGCTCAAGTGCCAGATCCTGTCAAGGAAAACAAAATAACGTGGGGTGAGCTAAAGCTCAGTGGTGCCCCAAAACATGCAATCACATAAAACAAATAGCAAGTATTAACTTCAATCAAAATAAACAATTAGGAAAACGTTTAACAGCACAAGATAGGATACAGGGGCTCTCAGGAGCCATTTCTCCACGAACTTGATCAAAATTTTTCGTAGTCGACCCTCCGTCAACTTTCACTACTTAAGGTCCATGTAGGTCTTTTTATTTTTCTTAACTCCGGCCACCAATCATACCCCTTTACCGGGCCCGCACGACAAACACGAGAGTGGTAATACTCGAGTATACCTTAGGGACTGGTCGAGGAATTCATCCAACGAGGTTACGTCCAACAAGAGATTGGGGGCTAGTCGAGGAATTCATCCAACGACATTGCGTCCAACAAGAGATTGGGACTAGTCGAGGAATTCATCCAACGACGTTACGTCCAACAAAAGATTACCAGATCAGGGTAAGAGTCCTTTCCACCATTAAGGTGTAGTACACTCCCCTGCCTAGTGATTAACAAGTGCAAGCAAGTATTCATGAAAACATTTCAAGCAAGTCACCACTCGAACGGCTAGTGTGATAAGATACACACTGCTCACTTCGATGGATCAGAAACCATTTTTCCAAATATCATATATCAGGTCAAGAAAGCGCTTTAATCAAGTAAGCATAGAACAAGCAGGGACACTCACCAAGAGTGAAGTTCAAAGGTCAAGCTGGGAATCGAAGTCCACGTCCTCGCTAAACCCTAGAAAATTCATGTTTTAAAAACTATAAGTTTTACTAAACAACGCTTGGTTTATAAATAAAAGATTATCTTGTATAAAACTAGCTTAATTCCTCGAAACAAATCAATAACTTTCTCTTAAAATTAAAACTGGAAAAGGAATAAAATGTTTCGTGTGGTTTCTTTTTAAAGATATTTCCCTTCTAGAAGCAAACTAGAGCCAAATTAGTTTAAACAAGGTTTCTTGCCGAACAAATTTTCTATGTCTATTATTTGAAATTATTCAAATCTAGTGTTTTTAACAAATTTTCTCTAAAATAACTAGTCAAGGGTAATTTTACGAAAAACTTAAAGTTTAGTAGTTATTGTAATTACTCCCTAAAGGTAATAAAACTGGTTTAAGCAAAGAAAAGCATAACTAGTCGGCAAAGTTTTAAAAGTCCCAATATCTAAGTTTTAATATTAACGTACTAAACTCAATATATATAACTTAATATTAGGGCAAAATATTTCCACAAGATTTGATTTAAAGATACTTGAGTTCAAAAGACTAGAACGGACTTCACGATTCCATTTCATTTGCACATTGTATTCCAAGTTGCCAATATAGCTAAAGCACAAATTAAATATAAATTTCACTAGGGCTTCATCAATCATTAGCCCTAGGTCTCAACAGATTCCAGTACAATCAAAATTCAACAAAGGAAGTCCAAGGTATCAAGACAAATTCTAAATCACAAACCATGGACCTTCCAAGTACATTTCAGCCAACCACTTGAACAAATTCACCAAAAATTAAATTCCTGCAAAAGCTACTCAAATGGCCAAGAGCTTCATCAATCATTAGCTCTTGACGACAAACAATCATTCCTTGCAACAAACAACTAGAAATTTAACTCAAGCATAGAAGATAAGTCACAGTTAGCTTGCACTCGAATAACTCTAGAATTTTAGATTTTCCCTTTCCACCAAAAGTCCCAACCAACTCAGCCATTAACCAAATTTTCCAGCAACAAGACTTCGACCTTTTACACTCCTAGCTTATCATGCAAATGGTAATTATTATGCTTACGGGGTCTCTCAATCAACAACATAAAATTTACAGCCTGTAACAAAATTTTAGAACCCAAAATTCGCAAAAGAAAACTGGAACATTCTTTTCTTCTTCACTCGGCTATACTGGAAAAATTCCAGCCGCTTAGTCAATCATTAATCCGGATTTTCATCGGCCAAATCACTGAATTATATACTCAAAGCTGACATGCATGACTAATAAATGAAGTTACTATCAATACTAGTCCAAAACAGGGTCGGTCACCAACAAAATTTCATCCAAAATTCCAGAATTTGTTCAACCATTTACGAATGACATACATGCAGCAGATTTTTGGTTTCATTCAAATTTCTGGTTTACACACAGTTAATTAATCTCATGCAGGGCTTAATCATCCAATATTTAGTTAGTTAAACACACAGCCAAGAGAAAATCAAGCACTTTCTAGCAAATTTCACACCAAAATATCCATACAACTCCCAAAACAACTCCATCGGCTAAGCTGGAAAAGTATTTAGCAGTCCAACAACTTCTAGTAAAAATTTCCAGCCATGCAACCGGATTCCTGGCCAAAAAGTTCACATGCAACCCCAAATAAAGAGCTATCTATCAGATTGGGTCCAAGATTAAGCTCAGCTCAAGCTCACGGAAGATCCAATTTCTTTCGAAACCAATTTCTGGTTACTTAATTCTTCATCCAAACGTACAACTCTCACATGCATGCCTCTAAACAGCTTCATCTACCCATAATCAACTAGTTCAAGTCTAGAAATTACCTCAGCTTGGAGTTTACACACACGGCTAGCAACAGAAATAATTTCCTCCCTTTGGCAGTCCAGAAATTTCAGTCCGCCACTCTCCCTCTCCCTTGCTCAAACTTGCGGCTGGATTGGGGTAGTTTAGCTCTCGGTTTTCCCCACCTGCTCACGGCTAGAATGAAGAATGAGCAGCAGGTCTCCTTTTTTTCTTTGTTGGCTTACGGCCGAAAGAAAACAATGAGAAGCTCGGCTCTCCCTCTCGGTCGTTAACTCCAAGGAAGCTACTCACTCACGGCTCACGGCAGCAAAAGGAAATGGACGTGTGGAACAAATGATATGGAAGGTTTGTGGTGATTAGTAGTTGATATAGTTGTGTGTGGTAGTGGAGAAAGAAACCTGCACTAAAGATGGAAGATGCTGGAATGTGAAGTGGAAAATGGATTCGGCAGAAATTGGAAAGTGTTTGAAATTGCATTTGTTCAAGAATCATTCCATGGCTGCATGGTGGATTTGAATTGGAGGAGGGCTATTTTGGTCTTTTCCCATTTCATCCGAATTTCCACTTAAGCCCTCAATCCTAAACTAATTCCAGAATTTACCCCAAATGTAATTCGAATGCCTACTAGTATACTAACCTTGCAAAAATTCAATTATCGAAATACAACGTCCTAAGAATAATTATAAGGGTTTTGAACCTAATTTGTTTTTATCTTAGTTCTAAATTTAACGTTATTAACACTTAAAAATAACTATCGAAAATCAAAGAACCAAAATCAAGGCAGTAAAATAACCTACATTAAAAAATATTAATACTTGAAATTAGCTGTTGAAATCAAGGAATTAATATAAAAGCAATGACACAACTTGGCAAAAATTCAAATAATCTAATATTTGCACAATTGAATTATTTGGGACCTAAAACAAATTATTTTTGCACACTTATTTAAGATCAAATAATAATAAAGTTTATTAAAAGTCTGAAATGCACATGCAATGCGTACATACATGTATATATGTATATCTATACTTCTCAAGGTTCTCACAATTATTGTTCCATTTGTTTTGTGTTAAACCTGGATTGCAACTCTGATAGAGTTCCAAATTTTAGAGGTTAGTTCAAATCAAGTGAATTTTGCCGAATTTTCAAAGTTGGCCAAAAACCAACTTAAACCTGTCTTGAGTGCCCAAAACAGTAAATTTGAGCCAATTTTTGAATACCTTCGGTTTGGAATCATGGAAAAGTGTCTTCTAAAAACTTTTAGTAATTTCAAAGAGATTTCCAACGGTATCAAATTTTTCATTTTTGGACTTTCTGGACTACCGGACCGATTTTTCAAATTTCCACGCGTAAAACTGAAATTTTTCCGATTTGAACCTACTTGCTCTTTTAAGAGCTTAGGTCACGCTTTTGAGACTCTTGGGATATTCCAAACTTATTTTTATGGTGAAAAGGTTCTCACTTATAATTTGGAACTTTATTTTGAATGTTGGTTTCGATAAACCGAAACACTTGGAAATTTGGCCTTGAGCATTTTAACTAGAGAAATTCTTGAGGAATTTCACTAAATTTCCTATTTGAAAGTTAGAACTTTAACTTCTATATTTATTATAAAAAAAAGGGTGATTGTAAGGAGACTTTGGCTTCGTAAGTTTAGAAAACATGATTTTTCACTTATATTCTTGCACTTGGGCTTTTATTGAAGATTTTATAGTACGAACACATTTTTCTCCTTTCTCGATTTCTGTGCCAAATTTAAGCATTTTACTCTTCTTTTGGAATTGATAGTCCTTGCCACGATTTAACTCGGAAATGGGACTTTAAATTCCTTTTAGTTATTATTCCAATGATTAAGTGAAAACTTCCTATTTCGATTTGTTTGAGCTTGAGGCTCTTGAGTGTGTGTATCTAAGAGGTTTTCTTTTATTCGCCTTGATCGAGCATCTAGGTAATTCGTGATTGTGATTAATCTCAGGTGATCTAGAGGACACCGAGAAGCTCTTTTAATTTCCTGCTGTTGCTCTTGCTTTGCTCCGGATTACGGTGAGGGATTCCAAACTGTTTTGCACAAAAAAAAAATTGCTTCTCGAACTTTTATAACCACTGTTTGTATAATTGCATATATATATATATACATGATGTGACTTGATAAGTTCTTCTTACATGCCTAAGTGGTCAAATACTTGATGAATCTTGTTCACTTGAATGATAAATAATTATTCCTAGGCGAATGTGTACTTTATCGCACTCGACCTAACTGTTGCTGTATCACTTAACTGTTCAATATTTCATTGTTTATGTGTTACTTGTGTATGCTGTAGGCCATGTGTACTTTATCACATCGGCTGAACAAGGCCTTTCCCCCTTCGTTATCACTATTCGAGCCAGAAGCGAACTCAGTCGGATAGATTGATAACCCTGGGCACTGTATTTTGGTATACTCGAGTATTACCGCTAGAGGGATAAGGTGATGGCCAGTCAACCAAAGGAGCTACCGATGGAAGTTATAAGGACAGGAAGTGGAAGGACAGGAAGTGGACCGAGTACTGTATCCTTTTGTGTTTGCTTTACTATTGCTACTGTTATTGCTCTCCTAGTTGACATTTCTTGGGTAAGACTCCTCATGAGCATTAAGCTCTGAGACGAAGCAATCCTTGTAATGTTCTTCTAGTCGGACGAGCCGCTATTTGTATGACTATAAAAATTCATGAAAATACATTTACATGGTCATTCATTCCAAATATACATTAGTGATTTTAAATGATTTATGAGCTGTACTCATAGTAAAGTTACTAGCAAAAGTCCTATTTGTCCACCTGATTTTAAAATAGCAATTACGCACTGATTTATAAATACTTGATTTTCCCTTTTGAAACCTCATTGAGTTTTAGCTCACCCCAAAAACATTTTAGTTCTATGCAGGGCTCGAGAAGGATAGTTACTCAAGCACAAGGCTTTCGAGTACCGTGGATTATCCTTTATCTGGGTTGTGATTGATTTTCTCTATGGAATGTAATGGTTATTTTGAAAGATTTGTGAACTTTATGGTATGATGTACTTGTGGTTGAAGTGAATGTAAACCTCATGATATTTTGGGGATTATACTTTTGTAAGAACGATTTGAATTGCAAACATAAGGATTGTACTTAAGTTATTATTATTATGAAAAATTAGATGAAGTATTGGACTTGTACTTTGGTATGTTGCATTGGTGGATATAATATACTCCGTTTGAGCTTTTAAGAACGATCAATTATATTTATGCTTGAGTTTTGTAGTGAGTCCTGACGAGAGCTAGGCAGGCGTTCCGTTGATACCCTTGGGTTCGCCCTTGGGAGAAGTGGGGGCGTCACATTATGTGTTTTTAGTGTGTTTAATTAGTTAGTTTTGGTGTGTTTTAACTACTTTTATAGCTAATTAGTTAGGATTCTAGTAAAAATATGCATTTTATGGTTTAAGTGTTCTATAGATTTTAATGGTGAAAACTTCATATTTTTGTAAGTTTAAAGATTCAATCATCAAATGGAGTGAATTGAGAAGATAATTGGATGATTAATCATGGTTTGAAATGATTTAAAGAAGACATAAAGTGCAAAATACTTAAAGGATGAAATGCAAGTTTTTCAGCTTTGACACCTTGTGATATTCGGCTATATTTTGATCTACAAGCATTGGATTGAGGTGATTTTGGAACCATTTTGAAGCTAAGATATAGATCTACATTTGGTATGAAACAATGAAGTCTAGTTTAATCATTTTCGTTGTCAAAAAGTCAAAATACAGAAGTGCATTTTCATAGTCAAAAGCTTAAACAGATTTCTGACCAGTCGAGGGTATTTTGCTCATTTCTTGGTCAACAGAGCTCCAAATTGAATGATTCTTGATGTATTGGAAAGATAATTCAAAGGGATACAATTTTATGTTTTACATAAGAGCTATTTCAGCCTCTAACATCGAAAAAATATCAGTTAAATTTGGACAAAAAACAGAGCCAGGATGAATTTTGCCCAGAAAGTGCAAACCTGCAGAAGCAATGCGTGGGTAGACAATACGCGACCTAAGGTCGTGTTTTCAAGTCCCATATTCTTCATTTTTTGCTGCAACTTGCTCTTTGTTCATACAACCTTTCCAGCTCATCTACAACTTAGAATTTCGGCTATATCTGACCAAGCAAAGTGTGGAAACTTGGAGAACAACTCTTGATGAGTTAAAAAGCCAACTTTGCCAACCAAGAAACAACTCATTTTGAGCTTGAATATCTCTATAAATAGCAGCCTTTGGAGACCATTTTCACAATTTTGGAAGGCTAGAGAAACTCACCAAAAATGTAGTCTTTACTAGAATTTTCTTAGTTCATTAGTTAGGGTAGTATAGTATAGCTGGTGTAGTTTATCCTTCTTGTACCATTTTCACAATTTTGAAAGGCTAGAGAAACTCACCAAAAATGTAGTCTTTACTAGAATTTTCTTAGTTCATTAGTTAGGGTAGTATAGTATAGCTGGTGTAGTTTATCCTTCTTGTATTTGTAGTTAGATTTGGATGAAGATTTGAAGAGCAAAGATGGAGAATTGGAGCTCATGTGACAAGGGTGACTTCCCTCCTATCACTTTCTCTTTTGTATTTAAGTTCATGTTTAACTATAATACAAGTTTGGATCTTGTTCTTTATGTTTAGTTTAAGTTTATGCCTAGAGTTATGGATGAACTTGCTATATCTTGTTAGTCTTGTTAGTGATGTTTACTTGGTTATTTGATGATATTATTTTGAGCAACTTATTTATCACTTTTGTTTTTCTAGTCATGATTAATCGGCCATTAGTTGTGATTATCTAATGGTGTTAAGTTTACAATGATAATTGGAGTTTAACACTAGTTCAAGGGAGTCATAAACCTAGGGAGTTCACTCACGAGAGTAGAGGAGCACCTTTGTGGCTTTAATGACTTGTTTCATGTAATTTCATAGAAGAAATGAGCTTGTAGTTAATTTCATAACCACGAGAGTAGGTATGGCTTAATTACAAGTATAGTTGATTTACTACGGGAGTAGGTTTCACATACGTTAGGAAATTACGTCATGACTAGCCAAGATAATAACATTCACTTAACTAGTAACTTTATTTGTAAGAGTAGTAAGGAATTTCATACCTCTAGGAGCTTTCTAGTATTATTTTTATTACTTTTATTTCATGTTTATAGTGTAGAGTTAATTTCTTGCACTTGTGATAGTCTAAATAATAAAGGAGTTCGAAAATTACCGGTAATTGAAAATCTTCCCTGTGGGTTCGACCCTTAATACTCTATACTCATTCGTGACTCATATACTTGTGAAAAATCGCTTGTGAGGTATTTAGGATTTTATAAATGTAAAACTTGATTGTGGATGAACTAATTGTTATATGTATAACCCGTGCTCGTCATTCATATAATCAACAAAATTGATATGCCTATAAAGATGAACAAGACCTTTGATTCTATAATTGACTTCCACTAATATGGAATGTCAAAATATCCAAGTAAAATTGCATAATGGAAACTATCATTGTTACTAGTAGAAGTGGTGGATATATGGTTAGTAAATGGTTTTAGCTAAATGGATAGTTGATCAAATTCATCCAATCCAATTAAAACTATTTAATAAATGGATCTAAATGGGTGCTATTTAAATGGATAATGTAAAATTGTGATCCATCCATTTATTCATTTACTCTCCCAAGTCCTAAGTTTATTATCCAAATGTTTTTTTTTCTAAAAAATACAAATCCCCAAAGTTCTATCTTTAAATCACCTAAAAACCTTTTGGTAATAACAAATGCTTATGCTATTACTCTATTTCAGCTCTTCATAAAACAGTTTCAAATTATTGTTTCCAAGAAAATCTAGCTAATGTAGTCAATTTAACCTTCCATCATTACTTTAATTGTCATCTTGTAAGGTAATGAACAATTAAGAACTTGGCTACATTATTATAACTTTTGGGTGAATTGGATATGGCTTTACAGTGGAAAGAAGTTTGCTTTTCCAATTTTCTGCACTCCTGTTGCAGAGGGATGCCTTAAATAAAAATGGAGTTCCAATAAGAGGTCTTATTTTATTTGATAAGTAAAATATTTTCATCATATAAGCACATAGTACATAGAAATATATGAAACTCCTTATTATACCATTGACATACATGCTTGCTTATTCTTTTTAACATAAATTTTTTGCATAACCAATTTTTAACATCGCAATGACGTGTGATTTGCAATATCGATAAGCATCAAGCTTATTGAATTAAAATGCATGAACTAAATGGCATCTTTGAAGGGACATGTTTGCTAACAAAAACTTTTTGTGTCTAATAATGAAGATAAAACAGCTAAGATAAGGTAGAGAAAAATACTCCAAGAAATTACTCAAGCTAGTGTAAACAACAATTGTTTTTCAAAAGCAAGTTCATAGATTTTTTTCTTCTTGTTACCAGTGTATTCAAAGTGACAGCACCATTTTTATGTTTGCAAAAATTCATAACTTTTCAGCAAAGTTTCAAGTTGAATTAATAGTTTCCTACCATGCCCTGTTTACCTTGATTCTAACATTGTAGCCTAGTTGAAGGAAGTGATAAACCTAAGAAGTTCACTCGAACATTGTAGCCCAGTTGATTCCCACCGGAAAATTATCTTTATTTTATCTTATTTCTTTGAGTACATTTTCTTTACTTTAAATTATTGCCTTAATTTCCTCGATATTTTTATAAGTAAGTCAAGTTTTTTTAAATCATTTTTCTTGTATAAGTTGGTTTTGTTAAGTTTAAAATGCATTATGGACATGAGACCCGCTAGTGCGGTAAGTGCGATAATTTTTTGATGACTAAGTGAAATTTTGCATAAAAGGATATTATTTTATAAGGTGCTAAGGGATAATTAGAGGTTGGTTAGATAAATTAGCTTTGGAAGACAAAGTGATGAGCATAAACTTTAGGGATGCCAAGTGTCGCGAAACCGTTGGGAGTTGGACTTTGACTGGGACTATCTTACCTCTTTAATTAACCAAATTTGACCCAAAAATTCTTCACTTTGCACCTTGCTTGGCCGAAACTTGGAGGAGGAAAAACCAAGAGAGAACTTCATCTTCAACCTCAATTTCTTGCTTGAATCTTGAGTTTCAACCATTGATTTTGTGAACTACTCCATAGAAAGTGCTAACTAAGGAAGCTTAAGGGTTTTGGTGGAGTGATTTGGGAGGAGAAGGTCTTGGCAGCCTCTTTGCATAAAGTTCTAAGGTATTTATAGCAAGAAACTCCCTCTACTTCAAATATTTGCAAACTAGTGGTTTAGGGTTGCAATTTTGGTAGTTTTATGAGAAATTTCATGGTTTGAAGTGGTGATATGGAAAAATCCAATTTTTATGGTGAAATTTCTGCCCATATATAATTCTTAAGGGTTGTCCATGATTTGATAGCTTTGTCATGTGAAATATCTAGTTTTTATATATTAGTTTGGCTTGCCTAAAGAAAACTCTAGTTGTATGTGAAAATTTCAGGTTAGGGTTCCAAAATTCTACTTGATTGTGGTTGGTTTTTGAGCTATAAATTGGCTATATTTAGATGATTTTATGGCCTTAAACAAGTGTAGTGATAGCTTATGACCTGTGGTTGTGATTGAGATTAAATTGAGATGAAATTTGGTGTTGAGTTTGGATGGAAAAGTAAAGAAAACAAGGGGAGGTGCTGCTGAAAATTTTTCGCAGGGAACTTTGGGCAGTCTAGGAAAATCTGTTATATCTTCTTGTTGAAAATTCAGAATTTGGTTCTGTTTGCTGCATTTAAAACTAGATTCAGGGTACTTTCAACTGTGGAAATTTCATAATTTTTATCAATTCCTATGAATATCTGTGATTTTTCAAATTTGACTGAATTTTCATACCTGTTTGTCTTTCTACTGGATGAAGCAGCAACTAGAGGTTGGAATTTGATTAACTAGTGCATAGAATCTTACAAATGTAGCTTCTGGGAAATTATAACCCTTTGAGTGTCTTTTCTGACGGTATAAAGTTTATAAATTTTGGACTTAAGAAACTTGAGATATGATTTTTCAAATAATATCGCACAAAACTCGAAATTTCTGTTTTCCTAGAACTATTCTTACTTTCATTTTCAACTTTAGGATTGGAGTTGGTAATGTGAGAACTCGTAAATTTTCTTATTTTCTAGGTTTTATTTTATTTTAATTGCACGCTTTTCCATATTTGCTTTATTAGAAAAAGTTTAAAAATAATTTTTATGAGTAAATATGGTTTTTACATTATTTTTCCTAGTAAAAGTTAGTCCATGAGATTTTAGGAGTGTATATCGGGCGTGGGACCCACTAGTGCGGAAAGTTCGGTAAAATTTGGCCAGTTAGGTTAAGTTTCATATACCGGGATTAATTTATCAGGTGTTAAGAGATAATTAGAGGTTACCCAAATGAATAGGTGTTGGAGAGACAAAAGGATAGCTTTGCATTTGTTGATCTTGATCCCTATCTTTTGATGTTTACAAAACAAATGGATGTTACTAATATCTCTTCAAAGATCTATTCAGTTATGAAGCAAATCAGTTCCAAAGATCAAGTGCAATTGAAAGAAGACAAAGTATGCTGAAGCTGCCGGACGCTCAAAAAGACTGCATCGGACGTCCGACAACCATTGAGTATCTTCGGACGCAGAAAACCAGCCTAGCGGACATCCTAAGGGATTGAAGAAAAATTCCCAGTTTTACATCATACCTTCGGACGCAGAAAACCAGCCTATCGGACGTCCGAAAGAATTGAAGAAAATCTCTTAAACTCTCTGCCTGCTGTCGGACGCACAAAACAGGGCTATCGGACGTCCGACACTGCCAACGGATAGTTGACTGTTCAGCTACTTTCTATCCGTTGGAAGCATTAATGAGGCACTTTCTTGGTCCTATATAAATAGTGGTTGGTCAGATACTTCAAACAACTTTTGCACACTGAAGATACAAAAGATCTAGAGTGATTTTAGTGAGAAAATACTCATCAAAGAAGATTTGTAGTCTTAGTTGTGTGAGGTTCATTGTAAGCTTTTCATTTGTGAGTGAATCTTTCATGAGTGTAGCTCTGTGAGGGTTGTCCTGAGGGATAGTAAAACTTCCTGACTTGACCGAGTGGTGTTCGGGGCAAGGAGGAGGTGAACCTTCCTTTGTACGCAAGAGTGATTGTAATTCATCAATTTGAAGAAGCTTATTTGAATTAATCTACAAGCTCAAGAGGAGCTGTGTAGTTAATTGGTTTGCAATTCTTTCCCTTTCCTTTTACTTATTGTTACATTTATGATCTTTAAATTGTTTATCTCTTCTACTCACAAGCACTTGTGCTTTCTTATCAACTGCTCCATTGTGTGGTCGCCTAGAAAAGGGTTGTTTTCGGGCCTTACAGCATTAATAAGGGTGACAAGTGTCACCTTGTGATTTAATCTTGGACTTTGACCACACTATTCATCACTTTACCAATTAATCAAAATTGACCCAAAAATCATCTTCATTTCAAGCTTCTTGTGGCCGACTCTCTCAAGAGGAAAAGAAAAGAAAACTCTCAACTCTTTTTCTCTTAATCTTGCTCAATCTCCCAATCCAACCGATTAAACTTGAAATTCCACCATAAAAACCCTTAGTTTAGTGGTAGTGAGCTTGTTGGTGAAGTGGTTTAGAAGAAAGTGGTGCTAAGTTATCTCCTTTCTTGAGTTGGTAAGGTGAGTAGCTAAGGAACCTTTCTTTTGTTCTCAATAATGTGCAATTAATGGCTTGTGGTAGTCATAGAGGTGATTTTGTGTAAGATTTTACCACTTTTGGTAGAGATTGGTGAATTTTTATATTTATTCAGGATTTTTCTGTTTTTACATGTTTAATATTGGTTGGCCATGTATGATGGCTTAGAATGGTCTAGAATGAAGCTATAGTGCGTAAATTGTAGTTATTTGCGAAAAATTTCCGCATTGTATGAACAATTTCAGATTTAGGGTTTGTAATTGGGGCTTTTCTAGGGTTGCTATGGAACTCTTGAATTGACTTTGTTTTAAAGGGTATGGTGACTCTAATAAGTTGTATTGAAGGGTTTATGACTTGTAGTGGTAATGGTGATTATGGTTGGGAAATATGGGTGAATGGTTATAGGTTGAACACTTGAAATTTTAAGGGAAAATGCTGTCCAAATCGGGGGTTCTTGTGTTTTTGGACTTGGGTTGTTTTAGGGGTAATTAGAGACCTTAGGGTTGTCTAAACCCTTAGCGCCGAGTGTTTCTTATTTTTATTTGCAAGTTCCTTTGGTTTTACATTAATGACTTGTGGCTTAGATTTATGACTCGTAATCGAGTCTCATTGTGCTTGCTTGAATGTTTAGGGCGCAACGGTGATTCAAGACGCTCGTCGGGTGGACATTTGTGAGACTCTCTTTGTTTACTTGTGAGTGTACTACTCACTTGGTGGTTGCTACATGGTTTTTTTTTTATATGTACAATCTATGCCTTGAATGTTTATGTATACTGTTATTATTGACTGAAACGAGGGTGTACTTTATCACTCTCGCACTCTATGTCTTCTATGACTGTTTACTGCATCAATTGAATCCTACTTAAACATGCTTGAATTGGTGTCGTTTGGGCGAGTATCCAACGACCATTACTGTTATCACTGAGCTCAACCCCCATTGGTGGGCAATTGGATCGAATCGGCAAGGGCTTGGTCGTGAAAATTGACGAGCCATAGGGACTGTTATGTGGATTCCTTGAGTATGAGACTCTTGATTCCGGTATACTCGAGTATTACCATTTCTGAACTGTTTGGAGTTCGGGCCCGGTAGGGGTATGTGAGGTGGAAGGAATTGGAGAAAGTAGGGTTTATGGTATTGGTTGCTTCTTAAACGTTGACGGAGAGTCAACGAGTTGAGATCAAATATGGCAAGCGAGGAAAAGGGCTCCTGAGAGCCGCCCGTATCCTTTTCTTGGTTTGGTTTGGTAGTAGTGAACTCCATTTTGAATGAATTCGGTTTGATTGGCCTTGTGCTTATATGAATTTCATTGTTTAAGCGATGGTACCTCATTGAGCGAAAGCTCACTCCATTACTTTTATTTTTCTTACAAGGGTTTGAACACCCTTTGGAAGACTATGCTATTTCATTGCCGAGTTGAGCTAGTTTAAATATTCTTTTGTATAGCTCCTCAATGGATGAAACCCTAAGTGTATTTTGAACCAACCTTCTCTTTAGAGTTGTAAATTTGGAACCCCACTTGTATAAACATGTTGGGTAACTTTTGTATGTTATTTTGGCTTGTAACTGTTTGATTCCACGATTTATATGGTTGTTGATGTTGGGTTGGATTTCGGACAGATTTGGACTTCAAACGGTGAAAGAGAAGAATTTTGGCGGGAAAGGTCAAGGGCGAATCCGGCCAGTTGCTCTCTGGCCTGAATCCGGCCAGATTCCGACTGGATTCTGACGTGGCCAATACTATTCATGTTCAGCTCCGATTTTCATTTTTCCTATTTTGCGTTTTTGACTTGTTTGAACGCGATTTTATTTTCCGGAACGTTTTAGATTGGATTTAACTGCCTCGTTAGTCCTGGCGAGAGTTGGGCAGGCAGTCCACTAACCCCTTTGGTTTGCCTTAGAGGAAGTGGGGCTATCACAAGTAAACTATTTTGAGTTTGGTTTATAAGTGAAATTGAGGTTTAAATGAAAGAAAATGAACTTTTGAAACCTTAATTTCTTCATGTATTGCTAGTCTGTTAATATAGTATGTGACCACAGGACTCGAAAGAGTTCAAGAGGACGAACCAGGGTTAAAGTGAGGGTTGCAATTTGTTGGTGAGTGTTCCAACTGTGTGTTACATGCTCATTGTTGCAAGAAATTGCCAGGTACTTGATTTATTACTTCATAGGCAAGTGTGTACTTTATCGCACTTGACCTAACTCGACTAAACATTTGATATTCTGTTAAAACATGTATTGGTCGTTTTGTTATAATTGAAATGTGGCCAGAATCCGGCCACTTTATAGCCGGATTGTTGGCCGGATTTGAGGCAGTGAGTATCAAAAAAATTTTTAAGTTCTCCCTGTCAACCCGGACTTTAATCCAGCCAATATTTGACCGGATTTGCGTTTGGATTTGCAGCCAACATTTCTGACTTTCTGCAGTTGTTTCTCCAGTTTCTAGTTTGATCAGGTTTTCGCACCCACCCGATTTTCAACTGTTTAGACTTGAAATACTTGAAATGCTTAAAACATGATATGCTGAACTTATTTGTGACTTGAGTTTGTTTAGGCGAGTGTGCTCTTATGTACACTCAATTGACCTGACATGACGAAATAATTGATATTTCATTTACATATGAATAAGTAACTTGATTTGTATATGACCTGTATATTGACTTGAAATACTTGAGAATGTGAAGTATTGGACATTACTTGTGGCTTGATTATGGCGAGGCGAGTGTTTCCTTATTCGCCCTCGACCTCCATGAACTTTAATTAATTGATCCTGCATGTTTATGTGTATGTTTGTAGACCGGCTACATTTCTCTTGTAGCAGTTGAACTGTAGACCGGCTGCATTTCTCTTGTGGCGGTTGAATAGTAGATCAGCTACATCCTTCTTGTAGTAGTTGAATTGTAGACCGGCTACATCTCTCTTGTAGTGGTTGAACTGGGTCTTAGACCCTATCTGAGATGGCGGGTAAGTGGAATCTAGGGTTACTCATGCGTATGCGTGAATGTAAGTCGGTAATGGCTGAACTGAACCCTCGTTGGACCTCTTGCTTTAGACCAACCTTAGAGCGGTCAAGTAAGTTGGAAAATCTTGGGTAAAGGACAAAGTTTCTAGCCTATTTACTTCTGACTGGAATTCATCATTTGAACACTGATATTATTGAATACAGAGCGTTAAGTGACAACTAACATCTCCAATCATTTACTGTGTGAGCATTGGATAACAACCAACGACTCCACTCTTGAATATATGAATACTTGGGACTATAAGCCAGATGCTGAATTATTGAATATTTGGGAATAAATCCAACCCAGGGCTAGTTGGTCAAATCGAGCCGACAAGGGTTTGATCGAGAAGATCGATGAACCTCGGATATTTCTTCGGTGTTCGGACCCGATAGGGGGTATGTTTGGTGGATGAAAATTGGTGTAAAACAGATATCTACGAACATTATACTTTCGTAGTTGACGGAGAGTCAACGGACCTTGATCAAGCTGTAGTGGAACTAGTTCCTGAAAGCAACCTGTATCCTTTACCATGAATATGTTCTTTACTGTACACTTTTACATGATCTATTTGGCTACTTGCTTAACTATATAATGGGTCA
This sequence comes from Coffea eugenioides, assembly GCF_003713205.1. Taxonomy (NCBI): domain Eukaryota; kingdom Viridiplantae; phylum Streptophyta; class Magnoliopsida; order Gentianales; family Rubiaceae; genus Coffea; species Coffea eugenioides. The sequence continues at coordinate 31,714,916 of NC_040041.1, forward strand.
TGATCTATTTGAATTTGACTTGTTTCTTGATATCCGGTGTATGGTAGCCGATTATTTTACCTGCTTGATTACTTGGAACCTCACGAGACTTTTAGCTCATTGCATGCAATTTGTTTTCCTTACAAGGATGAGAACATGAGAGTTTGAGTTGAGGAAGGCCTCAATTTCTTCTAAGTTTATTAGTTGCTTGAGCGAGTACTTCATAGATGTCTAGCCAGCTTGGTTTGTTTGATTTTTGGAAGTTTGACTCATTAGTTGTATTATAGATTGTGTGGACATTGGAGGTCTATAAGTGTATCTCTATTGAAGGTTGTAATTGATACCGCTTGTATTATTAAGATTATTATTCGTAAATTTTTGTGATACATGACTGAGTCCTGCGCGAGAGTTGGGCAGGTAGTTCGCCAAACCCTTAGGTACCCCCTAGGGAGAGGTGGGGCTGTCACAGTTTGTGATGAAATTAAGCGTATCAAACCAAGAGAATTTTAGTGAGCCATTTGGACTTTGGGGTCATTAAACTTTTTTGTTAGTTAAATTATTTGGGACTCTCTTGTGCCTTAGTTTTAGGTGTTTTTGGACCAAGGAATACTTTTCTAAGGGTTTTATACTCTCTTCTTCTTAGTGAAATTTTGTTCATGTTTGCTCGTGGATGTAGGTTAAATTGACTGAATCACGTAAATTCTTATATTCTTGTTTCATTTATTGTGCTTTCTTACTTTTCTTTTGGGATCGTCAAGAATCTTTCTCGTTAATTTCTTGGAATCAAACCTAACAATGTTGCTTGACAAAAAAATAATGACATTTTATCGTTATTGGGTTAGTAAAAAAGTTCAAATTTATATACTTAACATCCACCAAAACTTGAGCTTAAATATGCAATTATTTTTAAATGAGTTAAATGGGTAATGCAAGTCAACTTGTTATCCACAAATTAAATGTGTTTAATTTAATCACCTAATTAAACCCATTTAAAATTCATTGCATTCCCAAATCTACTTATTAATGGCAAGTTTGGGTTGGTCAATTTAATTGGATTATGATTCAAACTTGTAGTAAATATTAAACTTGTTGAAATTAAAAGGTTTATTTTGTTTCTCTCTTTTTTAGTTTTAATTATTCTAATGAGCAGAGGTTTGGGATAAAACTGGATTAATTTTAGTAATAGATTTACACAATTACATTCTAAACTTTTCTATGACTCTTGATTCAATTAATAAGAATATAGTAGTCTCGTATTTTGCAGTTAAATTTTTTTTCACTGATTATAAGTATATTCAAAATATCCTTCTGTTAATGGATTTGATAACAAATGCCCCCGTTGTCCTATGGGTAATCATTAAAGTAACATCAAATGTAAATTTTGAATGCAACTAATTTAGAAAAATATTTAAATGTATGGGAATAATAAACATGAGTATGTGCATCAAAATATCTATCAGAGTTGTTTACATAACACAACTACAGTAATTATGGAATCTAACCAATAGACATTTTGGCCTAAGGAAAGTTTTGCAAAATTATTTAGGACACAATGAATATGGAATGCCTAAAATTTCAATTAGAGCGTAAAATCAATTCACACACCCAATACCAAAACTTTCCCAATCGATTGGTTAAGACGTTTTTATTTTGAATTGAAAGCAAAAAATACAAAATACAAAAGAAAAATCATGAAGCAAGCATTACAAAAACTCCTTGTATTGTGTTGTAGACAAAGAGGTATTATATGCATTAATGCTAAAAATATACAGAAAAAGAGAAATGCAAAAGTATAATGCATATAGCAAACTGATAATGGAACCATTAAATGGATGGATTATGGTAGTGCATTGTCCATTTAAATCCAATCAATTTAGATTTATTTATTAAATGGTTGTAATTGGATTGGACCAATTTCATACACTAACCAGTTAACTAAAGAGTAAATTTTTGATGTACTGATAGTGTATATATTATCACCATTAAATTCATAATATGTGTACAAAAATTAGATTTCAAATTTAAATTTTGTACTATTATCATTCATTTAAAACTGACAGTGTATACACCATCGGTGATTAATCCTAAATTAAAAAAAAATATTTTATCAATCATTTATCCATTTTACCACTTCTAGACTTCGATATTACTTCATTGTTGCGGATATTGCTTCATAACAGAAATGGGGCCCTCGGGGTCGGGGACTCTCCGTGATTCTTCAGATTGGCCTTAGCCTGCAGCTAAACAATACTATGGCGAGGACCAATGCAATTGACTCACTAAGCTCTCTAGTACTCTACAACTTTCACCTTAATTGCCAGACAAACAATGAAATTCTCTACTTGCTGAACACCCATGTAACAATAGCTATCTTGAAGGGCTGCGGCATTTAAGGAAAGCAATTAGACAGTGTCGCATAAGTAGTTCACATTGGAACTAGGGTTGCAAACGAGTCGAGTCGAGTCGAGTTTTGAGTTAATTGAGTCGAGTCTCGACTGAATTTTACCAAACTCGAACTCGACGAGCCGGCAATTTTCAATCTCGAGCTCGAGTTCGAAAAAAATAAAAAATAATTATTTTATTTTTAAAAAAATAAATAAAATAATATTTTTTTTCTTAATAAATAATAAAATATTAAGGATATATACGTAATTTTACTATGAAAATAAAAAATAAAAAATATTTATATAATATACGTAATTTTATTATTAAATAAAAATAAAAATATATATATACTCAAGCTCGCGAGTCGGCTCGCGAGCTAGCGAGCTTAATATTCTGAGTTCGAGTTCGAGCTCGAGTTTGACTCGAGCTCGACTCGAGCTTGACTCGAGTTTGCGAGCGACTCGATTCGTTTGCAGCCCTAATTGGAACGTGGACTTTTGATATTTTGAGCACTTATTCTTGAGTTATTACTAGCTTTTAGCCTAAATTTAAACTTTACGACACTCAAGATTTTGTTCTGTCTTAAATGACGCAACAAAATAAAATCGTAGCCTTGCTCATTGGAAACTTTGGGTGTGTTTGAATAAAAATTGTCGCACCCCATTTTTTTGAAGAAAAATATTTGAATTGAAAAGGTGAATTTTTGATTTGAAAAATGAATTTTGATTTACAAAGAAAATAAAGAAAAATATGGATCTAAATGGAACTTGAAAATGCGACGATTCGACCCAAAATATAGTTTAAAAAGGGTTTTTTTTTTTTGAATGAGAAATGGAGTCGCCACTTGGTATTGATTTAGGGTGTACCAAGTCACCAAAAATGAGTTTTCAAAGGAAAAAAGTAGAAAAACCCCTTTTAAACGACTCCTAATCTACGAAAATCAAAGGAAAGGTTCGGGAGTGACATTTGACGAAGGGGAAGACAAGGATAAAAATCTAAGACACCCCTTCAACCTAACCAAAGCTAGTTGCGTGATTTAGTCAAGGATTTTCTTATTTTTTTTAACCAAAAGATTTATCACATTTGGACGTACTATATGAATGCAAACCCTAGACCTAGGAGGGTATCGGGGGCAAAATTTCTCTTCAAAGCTTGAGTGGTGCCAATCACATTAATTTTGATGCCCAATAATGACTCTTTGGAGAGGTCACGAATAATGCAAAAATATGAGACTCCAAGAAGAGGAAAGGGATGAAATAATTATACAAATATACATGTCTTAAAGGAATGCATCATGTCGGGTACGGAAAAACTAATGTTCGTGACTCAATTTTTCCTTTAATAGAGGGAATACAAGCGTGCTAAGGCCAGAGGACCAAACTCGTCCATATCCCATATCCAAGAGGTTATTCCCTAATCTAATCAAGCAAATGAACTAACCTAGTTCTAATGCTTATATGAAATGCAATCTAATGTCATGTTTGCATACAAAAGGGGCAAGTAATATACATATAAAGGAAATATGGGGAAAGGGATATACGTATATGGAGGGATGTCATGCAAAAAAATGATAAAAGGACCCTAAAAAAGTGAAAATATGCATGAGATGAAGTGATTTTATCACACAATCATGATCTAACGTGCGGAGGGTTCCTATGGGTCTAGCGTTGGACTAACCCTTAACTAACGTTCTCTCACAAGCATTGGACTTGTAAGAGCTCGAAGGGAAGACCATGACTAGCATTGGACTAGCCACGACAACGTACATTCCATCCACATAATCAGATATGATATTAAAAGCAAATAGGCAAGCAAACACATAGTTTTCACATAGCACGTAACACATAAGCATGCTTGGCTAGATGCAGAATCCTAGGGAAAGCGGTAACACGTAGCACATAGGCATGCAACACACATAAGGCAAGTAAAACAAATAAAGCCCTAACTATTACATTCGGGGGGAAAGCCTACTACAATCTAAGAGGGAAGGAATTAAATGAAATGATATAATAGCCTAACTATTACAATTGTGGCATTCAAGTGCCTTTCAAATGATCAAAAATTGAACTAAAATAAAATAAAAATACTAAATTAAAAACAAATAAAGTGAATAAATAAATAAATAAAATGAAAGCATTCAAATGGCATGCAATTGAGCACGTAAAGTCACATAGGGCACATAGAGTCAAATAAAGTAAGAAATAAGGAATTAGGGTGTACATCCCATGAGTTGGCACCCCTAATGAGGTGAAATTATTTATTTGCCCTCCAAAAACAAAGAAAGGGTCAAGGCACCACTTTAATTAATAAGTAATCACAAAAGATAAAAATAGACATGAAATTGAATCAATTAAATCATGTAGACAACCCACATTTAAGAAGTCAAAAGAAGAAAGGACTTGATTGCAAAAATTAACAAAACTTTGGGGTCAAAATTAAAGAAAAATAAAGTTTAGGGACCTATTTGCAATTAAAGTAGGGACCCAATTTGAAAGCATTGAAAGTTTGTAAGGCCATAGAGGAATTAAAGAAAAGTTCAAGCGCTGATTTGCAAATTTGGTTACCAGATTCTTGATCAAACAGGCCATTGGACTATTTTTATTTATTTGGGCCGAAGACTCTCTAAGCCCGGTCAAAAAACCCCCAAGAAAACAGATGGGCTAGTCTTCACTTCCCAATAAACAAACCCAACCCCAAAGATTGGGCTTTTACCTCCCAAGCCCAAACCAAAAACCCAACAAAAATAAACTAAATCCACTACCTTAAACCCCAACAAAAATAACCTCTTAGCCCCAAATCACTTATTTCGCTAAAATCCAACATGATAAAATCAACAAAAATTATTAAACCACAATTGTAACTCAAAACCAAGAATTAATCCACCTTAAAAGGCTAGTTAAGAAAAATGGAAAGATGATAAAAACCAAAAGGGCGAAATTAGTTCAACTTTTCCAATTTTTGGGGTCATATCAGAATAAGGGGGAAGATTAAGGGGTTCCAACACAACAAAAATAGGGATCTAATTGACAGCATTGTGAACATTTTAGGGTCAAATTATGAAGTTCTAAAATTCTGGGGTTGAACCACAAGACAAGGAGAGTAGGCATCAGTTTCCATTTTCGTCAAACCCATACAAAGCAATCCTCGTTCGGGCATTTTAATGAACAGATTGAAGGCATTAGAATTTCATCAGATTTTGCTTGAATTTGAAGTTAATCAAACTCCAAAATTGCTCAACAATCATGAGATTTCAATTCAACACATAATGCACGGGCAATCTAAAATTATGGACAGCAACTAAACATTAACTTCAAGCAAACACAGAGCTTCAGCAACCCAAAGCAGCAAATTCTTATACCCATCTCAACCAGAACATCAAGCATCAATCTTTTTCCAAAAACAAACATTAGATAATGAAATCGTACAAAACTCCAAGCAGTAGGCTATTCTACAAAGTGCGGCAAAATCATTTTCAAGCATGACTTTCGGTTAGGCATTTCACCAAACATCAACCGGGTATCAAAATCCCATCAATTTCCTACTCAAGAGAGGTCGCGGCTGGCCTCAAAAATTTATCAAAAACAAAAATTTCATTCCAATCAAACCATAAAGCATGTACGATCAGAAAATTATGAGCAATCAAAAGGGAAATTGCGACAAGTATAGCCACGGCAACCATGCTTAGAGGGCTTGGGGAAGAACTGAAGTTCAAGAGAAAAGGGTGAACTCACAGTGCTCTTACTTGCGCAGCGGCAACGGCGGCTATGACGAAATCTGACTTCGGTGAATTGGAACTGGAAGATGACGAAGTCTAACTTCGTCTGAGGGCTTTCATCTAGAGTTGCAGAGAACGGCAGCGGCCAAGGAGGTTGTGCACGGCGGTGACGATGGCAGATAGCAGCAGCAGCGGACGCGGCCTGGTGATAGCTTGGGCAGGCGACGCAAGGGGAAAAAAAATCTGGCGGCTGCGCCGTTGGATAGATGGTGGTTGGAGGTGGTAATACGGTGTCGATAGAGGGATAATTGGTTGGCCATGAACGGAGCAAGGGATTCCATTGTTTCTGTCGTTCAGACCCTATCCTTTTTCCCATTTTTATTCATCCGAAAACTCCACAATTTTCTATTTTTCTTGCTCTCTGTTCTTCTCTGTTTTCAGCCGAAACCTCCCCCTTTGATTTTTCTTGTTCCTCCTCCTCAGACTCTCTCTCTCTCGTTTTGCCTCGCAACTAAACTCCCTCCTAATTTTCCAGATTTTTCTTTCCCTATTCCTGTTCTGTCTTTTGCTCATTGCATTTTCCTCACTTAGTTCCCCCTTTTCCTTCAGCCGAAGCTGCCTTCTGTTTTTCTTTTTCCCCAAAAGATCTCGACCGCCCCTCTCTTTCTCTCCCCTTGTTTTTTTATTTCAGTTGCAGCCCCCTTTCTCTCCCTGCTCTTGTCCGCCGTCCCTTTCTTTTCCTCTGTTTTTCCTTAGCTTTTCCGTAGCCCCCCCTCCCCCCCCGGGTCCTTCATCCGACCTCCTCTTTTCTCTCTTGCGGCTGTTTTGCTCTGTTTTTCCGTGGCTTTTTTCGTAGCCAGCCTCTTGGTTTCCTCCTCCGTTTTTCTCCTCGCCGCCCAGCCTCTCCCCTCTCATTGTTCCCCCCTTTTTTGCTTGCGGCTCCTTTTCTTTTAAAGGCACCTCCAAAGATTAAACCTAATTTGAAAGGCCAAGATTTCAAACCCCGAAGTAGACTTATGTATCTTATTCTTATCCCTTTGATTTGACTTTTTCTTTTTTTCTTTTTTTTCGAAAATATAGTGCAAAGAACTCTTAATTCAATTAAAGTAAGACAAGAGACGCGAATCAAATAAAATAAAAATCTAGAATCGAAACAAACAAAATAAAAATTAAATGATTAAATGATAAAATGACTTAAAAATAAAAGACTAAAAGTAAATGAAATTAATCAAAAATAAAAATAATAGTGAACAAAAATACTTTAAAAATTTGGTGTCTACAAAAATTATTTGCCACAATTTTATATACTTGGATCATAAATATATTTTTCAACACACCTTTTTATCTTTTCTAATTACATTTTTATCTTATATATATGATACATCACATTGCGTAGAGTGCTACAATAATTATTTCAGTTAAGAAAGCAAATTAGGTGGTGTCGCATAAGTAGTTCACATTGGAAGCGTGGACTTTTGATATTTTGAGCACTTAATCTTGAGTTATTATTAGCTTTTAGCCTAAATTTAAACTTTACGACACTCAAGATTTTGTTCTGACTTAAATGATGCAACAAAATAAAATCGTAGCCTTGCTCATTGGAAACTTTGGGTGTGTTCGAATAGAAATTATTTGCCACAAATTTATATGCTTACATCATAAATACATTTTTCAATACACGTTTTCATCTTTCCTAATCACATTTTTATCTTACATATATGATACATCACATTGCGTAAAGTGCTATAATAATTATTCCAGTTAATATTTTAAATAATTTTCTATCCAAACACAAAATTTCAGGACCAAAATTAAATGATTATTCTGTGTAGGTAAAATTGCCTATTGACTTGCATGACGTATATTTTATTCTCTTAAATTTCTCTTTTATTTTCAGCAATTACAACTATAGATTAGCTGGCGGAGAAAACAGCATAGATCTTATAAACGGTCCAAACTTGGTGGCAATGGACGCTTTTATACCCTCGAAGACAGTAATTTGGTTCTTGGATGACACCACGGTCAAACAAGCCCTCAAGCCATGACGACATCACTCGGGGTCTCGGGATATTGGGTAATCACCAACATTATTGACGGTGGGCTCGAGTGCGGGATGGGTCCAAATGACAAGGTAGCTGACCAAATTGAATTCTACGCATTGTTTTTAAAATCGGACAGAAAAGTGAATTGGAAACTTTTCTATTCACGATTCAATCGGTTCAATTTTGATTTAAAGATTTAATAAATTTTTATTTATTTTAGTATTAAAAAGTTTGAATAAAACTAAATTATTTGTTTTAGAAAATAAAATTTTAATGAAAATCGATTAAACCTTCTGATTTTTACCAGTTCAACTGATTATTGACCGAATTTGACTGATTTAATTAATTTCTTTGAATTTTTTTATTGAATCGGATCGGAGGCATGATCAGTTTACAGTTAAATCGATTGAACCAACCAATCTGGTTCGATATTCAAAACATTGATTCTGGAAGAAGTACTGTGACATAATTGGATTCAACTATGAGAATAACCTGGGTTGTTATAATCAGAGGCAAAACAAATCAGAGAACTTTGTCTGAAGCGAAACAGGGAACTAGTTAATTGCTGTCCTCATTTAAGAATAAATAGCCATTGTGTGACCCATCAGGATATGTATTTGATGTGGTTTTTGTTATTGGTTTTGCATTAATAAAACACCTACAATTAATTAATTTCTAGCTTATTGCCAAGACTTTGAGGTTCAGAAGATATTGCATAATATATGTTTTTTGTGTCTATCAAGGAGAAGAAAACATGTGAACAATTTCAAGGTGCAACTGCGAGAGTTTTATTTTCGTATTCAAACATATGTGTTCAAGTAGAAAGTGATTCTAACTGCTTTGCAGTAAATAAGATATATGATGAAATATTTAGAGCACCATGACAAACAAATTCATTGACTTGGGAAAGTGAGACATATCCTTTTCTCCTTGGTCCTTGCAACTGTTTTTGGTGGAGTGAGAAGACATGGAGAAAGGAAAACAAGAAAAAAGAAAAGTATTGGCAAACAGTACTTTCAAAGTGATGCTAATTTGGTCCTTATTTTGGTGATCCACCTAATTTATCAATTTTTTTACATTGACGATTAGGGGCAAAATAGGAAATCTAGCCATTGTCCTTAATAAAACAATTAAAAAACAAATATATATATATATATATATAGGGAAATCAAAAACAAAATTTTGAAATATAGAAAGCCAAAAGAAAAAGCTTCCTATGGAGAAAAAAATTGGGTCAATGCCAAAAAAATTTCATGCAGGTCCAACTTAGTCCATTAAATAAAAAAGGGTAAATAACACAGCAAGAGTATGAAAAAAGTTGAAAAAATTATGCTAACAGTATGATTACCCTTCAAAGAAACAAAGCAAAAAGAAGCTCATTTTTTTCTTTCCATATGATTTGATTTTTTTTTGCCAATTTCTTAACCAATATTTTTCTTTGTTTTTATTAAAATTTATTGCTATATTTTCTATAAAAATTTTGACCTTGGTTGTCAAAGCAAAAAATTCATAAATTGGTTGGATTAGGTAAATAAGGACTAAGCTAGCCATATAAATATAGGTGGGGAGTTATTTTGATTAAAGTAAAATAGGTGATGAACTAAATTGACTCATAAAAAAGTTTAAGGACTATTTCAACTGTGTTAATAATAAAGTTTAGAGACTACTTTAACCCTAGCAAAATAGTTTATGAACAAAATTGGTGTCAAATAAATTTAAGGGATCATTTTGTTAGTCTTCGACGAAGTACCTTGATTTTCCAAACATGAAAACCTATCAATTGCTTAAAAAAGTTGTTGACATGCACCTTAAAGGCTCAAAAGATATTTTAGTGCTGCCTCAAATTTATATGATCATGTCGACGAGACATGTTCGAGTTTGTATCCAGGACAATTTTGGTGAGATTACTGAAATGGGTTCAAAATTTTAATGCTTGTGATGACAAAATAGTCAATCTATTTGGATTGAAAATAATTTAAATAGTTGTTAAGAATAATATTATATTACTTTTTGTTATGTGATGTATGAGAAATAAGTATATAAATAAAAATGAAAAGTGATTGAAAAATGTGTTTATGATACAATAAAAGGAAAAAGAAAAAAAAAATTGGCTATTGAAACACACTTAATGTACCAACTGTTTTTTCAAAATTTTATTTCTTCTGTCAAGAAAGTTCAGATGAAAAGTATGTTACTGCATATTCTAAGATCAAAATATATTAGAAAGAGCTATTGATTAATTCTTCTGAAAGGCTCTGTATACACTTCTGCATAATTGAACTGCTGTGAGTGAGAGTAATTAAATTAAGAAAAAAGAAAAAGTTTCAAGAATACTAGAGGAAATTCATCAATTTAGTGAAGAGCAATGATTGAATTTCCTTGAAAATCGAATAAAATGAACAAAAAGAATGCGAAATGAATAGGCAATATAGACCCAACCTTTTATCTATGGTTTGTTATTTCGAAAATCATAAATGTTGCATAACTCCAGTCTAGGAGAAAATTATACACCTACAGTGGAACATTCTGGCTAGGAAGACCATGTTTCTCTTGGTGGCTTGCCCTATGCAATTTTTTTTGGGTAAATTGATGTGCACAAATAAGTAAAGATAAATTCTACATAGTTAAGTTACAAATAGTGGGGATTGGACTATTTTGGACCAGTGAAACTCGAATATAAACTGGAAAAAAGGACTCAAAACATGATAAACAAATGGCTGGACAGATTAAGTAATGTAAACTTGGGAGTTTACTTGGGAGTTTAAGTAATGTAAACAATTTTTGGTGGTTTAAATGCATTGGGAGTTATTTTGAGTATTCAGTTGATGTAATAACTTATGGATGGTAACTCTTTTACATATAAAGGTTTGTATTTGCTATTTTTGAGGTTGTAAGAGTTTGGCCTATTGTAACTTTGAAGTTATAGTGGCTAAAACTATGGACAAGTTTAATAAAGCAAGTTTTGGTGAGAGCCAAGTAGGCATTCAATCGGGTCCTCTAAATGGGGGCCGGTTGGGTTGTCATGCAACTTGCTGATCACTCTCTTAAAATGAGTTTAATCTTTAGGTTGAGTACATAAAAAGTAGATATTGTATGTACCTTGTTTATGAGTTATGTTTTTTGAAATGAAATGACATGATGGACATGTTTTATGATTACAAGAATTTTCATAAATATAATCATGTCATGCTATGTGTTTTTTCTACTTACTATTTAATAAAATATGTATAAGTAATATATAAAATGATGTCAAATGTCTTTCAAAGTGATATATGCATGCACTTTCGTGTGACTAATTAGTGAATATATAATATGTAGATAGCTACATAATTTGACAAGGGAGCAAGTGCTATGTACGTCACTCAATTTGCGTTTTCTTCATTTTTTCTTGCAGGTCAAGAAAGGAAGATTGATTATGGTTTAGAGGATAAGAGAGAGGTAACAGATAGATGATCAAACTCTAGGAATTATAAACTAAGATGTTCAACAGATGTACTAAATGAAGACTATGCATTTAGTAATTGTAGATTTTAAAATTTAGTAAATTTTCGCAAGTTATAATCAAAATGTCTTATATTTGTGGGAGAAATTCACGAATATGAGACATCCAATTGCAAATTTGGTCTATGATTCGGATTTAGGGCGTGACATTAACACACTATGTCCTCCTCGTTGTCCTTTGGAAGCTAGGTACAGCCGTATAGGTAGAGATTCTGAGGAAGTTTGCCCACTTAATTCTCTTTTAGTTTGAAATTAAAAATTGAGAGTAATCTTTTATTCCCCAATCACCAACCACCTATTTATATCCTTTCTTTTCAAAACTTATACTTCATCTGTGAGCCATGTTAGATGAGGTCTGACTTGTTCCAATTACATATTTTCAAACTAAAATTTTGACTCGTGCATTTAAGATAATAATAAAAATTAATTAATTATTTATAATAGTTTTATGACAAAAAGTTTAAAAATAAAAAGAATACTATTTTAGTATCTAATTGATATTATATTTGTGTATCTTACGTAAAACCTTAAAGCATATTAAATATATATATATAGAAAAAGAGTACAAAGACAGTCGAAGAAATACCAAAAGCAATCAGATACAGCATCATACCCTTTTCCTTGTCACGTAAATTTTCCCGGTCCACGACTCCTCTCTTCTCAATACTTGTCTCGTCAATACCTTCTTCCTCACCTCTTTAGTTCAACCTCTCACATCCTTGCAACCTTTCACCTCACCCCTAAATCCTACATTCTTTTCGCTTTATTCTGCTCTCACCCATTTGTCCTATCTCTGATCTAATTATACAATTTTACTTATTTCCACCTATTTATAACTGTAAATAATAGCATATTTATTTTGACTTGTCCATCAACAAGTATGGGTTTGGGTTGTATGTAATTTAATCAGGTTCAAATGGGTGACTCAATTAAATTCATGAATTAGTGGGTGCTAAATGGTAAATTTAGATCACATATTTAAAACCTATTAAATTAGAAGTAGATTCAAACTCAATCATTTGTGGGCTAATTTAAATAGTACCAATCCAATAATTATATTCTAATTATGTTCATTTGGCTTTCTTTTCCTCTTCTCTAATTTTCATTCCTTTATTTCTTTGTAAATTTTATCCTACTTCCTTCATCCCTTTCATGAAAGTTTAATAAACTTCTTCAGTGTTAATTGATTTCTTGCATTAACACCTAAATTATTTTTAGATTCTTGGTAGAGTGAAAAAAAATCTAAAGCTCACTATGATTACCATTTTGGATTCGTCTATGTAATATTTTATATTTTTTATTTTATTTGGGCAAAAATTTATTTAGTAACTTAATATGTTTGTTATTTTTAATTACAATGATACACTATTTTGTTGCTAAACCAAATTAATGTAGGAGAAAATGTAAATAAAATTTTTAGTAGTAAATCATAAATGGGTAATTGGATAACTGAAACCCATCTAGAACCATATCGATTCATTTCTCATCCAATTATCTATTATTTCAAAGTTTTTAATTTGGCCGGTGGGAAATTAAAATAAATGGAAAGTCAAAAAAAGAGAGGATTGGAAGCTATTGAGGGGCTACACTAATTTTAGATATGGAGTCCTAAAATTTTGAAGATGTGATTTGCATTTTGGGTGTTCCAAATTAGTGGATAAGTGTCACGTTGATATGGCAATTTGAAATGGAGAGAATGAATAAGGTTCACGAAAACATGCAATGCCAATTTGGAATGATGAGAAGTTACATTGATAGTAACTAACGTTGTCAAATAGTAAGATAAATATTTCTGAACTGAATTAAAAAAATCTATTCTGAAAAAAGGGAATTGGAATTGTGGGGGTGTATGGAGCCTTGTGACTACCCCCTCTCTTCCCTTCAATACATATAGATATAGATTTGCATATGAAACTCTTGCTCAAGATGATGTATTCAAATTGCAATAAGTCTCTAGTTTTGAGAGACCACACCATTCCAACTGTCTTCCATTCTTCATTTAACGATTATTATCAAAATATTATTTTCAAATTAATGACTTAAAAGGACGTGGATGTGAGTCACTAGATATCAACTTCTTGTTTCTTATCCTTCCTTTTCATTTGATAATATTCCCCTCCCTACATTTACCAAAACAAAAATTGCAACACACAGTTATACAGATTCATCCAACACACATAATTGGCAGGAACAAACTAAAGAAAATGGATGGATTTTATTTGGTTCTGCCATTAAATCATTGAATACATAATCATCAAGAGAACATTGCTGTAGAGACAAACAGAGAACTAAGCAAACTTGTACAATATTCATTTAGATTGTGGAAGTGAACTTAAAAGAGGAGAACGAAAGGGTATGAGCGAACCAACTGCTATGGATGAGTTCTGCTTTTGCATATTGACCTGCTGCTCCCATAGCAATATGTAAAGGGTAAAAGTGATCCGGTTCTGGATGTGCAAGTTTTCCATATGGGGCCTTCTCTAGGTAGTGGTTAACATCTTCAAACCTATGGCAGAAATGTAAATATCTGAATATTTTTGTAGTAAAACAGAAAATAAATCCCAAAAGCTTAATCACGAAGAACTAGCAATTACAACGAGGATTGATTTATGTACCTGCATCTTTGTATCCCAAACGGATGATAAAATATTACTGTAGCACATTTTAGGATGTAATTTATGTGAGATAAAAAGGTAATTAGAAATTATGTAGAAGAAATATTCATAGAAAATATAAAAAATTTTCTCCAAAATTCACAATTCAAACAAGGCCGATTAGTTTTCTTTCTTAGATAATACTCACTTTCCGTTTCCCATATGCCACATTGAAACACTTATAAGCTTTATATTTATCAATCTATATGATAAGGGGATTGCAAAAATTTTGGAACTTAAAATAACCTCTCCCCTCCCATTTATCAATGTATACATCTTGAAGAAGGGGGAGGAAATTGAAATTTTGTAGTAAAAGCACAACTTCTATCGACACTATGTTGACCAATCACAAAGATTAAACTTCTGTACATATACAATAATGTGTGGCATACCATCAAGAGGTGCTTGGTACATTTCCAAAATTGGAAATGGAATAAAAATCATAAGCCCACAACGAGAATGTGTGTGTGTGTGTGTTTTATTCTTTTTCTAAAAAAAAGAGGATCAATAATGAAATTAACTCTACCTAAAAATCATGACGTAGCAATCATACATGAAACATCTTATTAACTAAGTTACTTTTTGTCATCAAAAGTGGAATGAATTTCTCTCTTTCTACTAAAATGGTCAATCAATATGAAACTGAAACTATTACAAACTTTTAACAATTCTATTCCCATTGAACAACTCCCACATTGGTCTTCCAAATAATAGGTGTGAGTATTGTAAACTCTGACACTCACTTTTAATACCCTTAAGTTATTAAGTTAAATTATTTCTCAAAACTCCTGTTGATCTGTCATTATAAATCACCAATTCCCGCATACTCATATGGTAGAAACCTCTATGGTTTCCTTGATTTGTCCGTATTGAACACAAGAGATCCTTGTTGTGTCCCACCAAGGACTAGCATCATCCGGTTTCGCTGATAATAATTGTCATGACAAGATAAGCACAAGTAGTATAAATTAAGTTGTGACGAGCAAACCACGCATATATATTTTAAATTCAAAATAGACCAAATCTTTCTTTGTCAAATAAACAATAAGACAGTCAGGAAAACTATCATTAATTTGTTGTGTGCATTCCAAATGCAACATATATTGCCTCTGTAATATTTTCAAAATTAGTTACTTGTTATAAACTGTGACCACTATAATTTCTAAGTATTTCTTTCGGTACACCTATCAGCCAAAGGACATTAAGTTTGCTTTCCACGCCAATCTGTGGAATTTGTCTCAAAATGTACATATTTCGAGTGGTTGATGACAAATGAAAGTTCACAGTAACGAAATTGTATATATGTAATGCAACTACTTCAGAGAGTCCAATCAAAGAGATCATACTTGTCAACTTGCATATACGACTCGAGTCTTAGTAAACAAGTTCAATTATTTGAGTTCCGTCTTTACTAAACCAGAATAGTGTTCTAAAATAGGTTTGAATACTTAGCTTCTTACTTACATCCTAGTTGCACATCTCTTAATGTTTCGACGTGAGATTGAAGTATCATACTCATCGTTTGCCATTTTAAACACTTCTTACATATATACATGAATGACATGTTAGTAATTTTTAGTGTTGTACAGAAATGAACTAGTTTTATGTCTCTGCACAAAAACTACAAGTGATTAAAAAAAAATTTAAGCTTTAGAATAAAGTAGTAATTTGGACATTTAAACTAATGTATTGTGCTATGTAGTGATTCAAACATTTGAATTTAATGGCATATAACCCTTAGGTAAGATGAGTTAAATTTGTTAAATAATAAATTAATTTAATAATCTCAAAAAATAATAAATGTCAGAATATTAGAGACCTTCTAGAATATCTCAACTAGTTAGTAGGTATATCTACCTATTATATAAGAAAAAAGCCAAGTTACTATAGCATCCCATCTTTTTGACACATGTATTGCACATATTTTTGACAAGTGGATTCTTGGTCATTTTAGCTAAGCTTTTCCTTCCCTTTTTTGATTCAATTGGGCCAAAATAATTAAAATATTTTTTCTCCTTCAGAAAATCAACTGTGTCGCTTCTTCTTCTTCTTGCGGCAAGTGTTGTTATTTTTTATTTTTTAAAACTAATCTAACTAAAATTGTTGCCATGTTCTTTTTTTTTTTCGAGATGATTAGCTACTTAACAAAGAGAAGTTTTTATTATTTTTTTTTATCCCATTTTACATTTTCTTTTCTTCCTTTTTTTTCTTCATGTCTAATCTCTCATATTGCTCTATTCTTCGATCATAATGTTATAGTCAACTGGCATTTGTTTGCTAAATTTATAGGATGATGCTATTATTTGGTATTTTTCATGGATAAAAGGTGAAATATTAAAATATGTAAAAAGATCTTAGAATTCATTTTATACCAATGATCATTTTCTATGAAGAATAGAACAATAATTTTTTCTTTTCTTTTCTCCTCCCACGATTTGATTTCTTACTTCACATTTTTTTTCTTTTTCTTTGTTTTTGGGTTACATTTTTGTAATTATCTACAATTTTGTGTATTTTTTAAAGAGAAAAGATATATCATGTGATGCTTCTACCAAGATAAATCTAGTTAGGCATTCTTCTACCTCTGTGTTCTATAAGATTTTGTATATATTTAAACTAACATTAATTTTTGTTTGTTTTTTAATTATTCAGGTTCTGTAGTATCAATTGGGTTGGCATATAAAAATTGTAGTTGGTGGTAGAAGTCACAATTAAAAATTGTTAGAAAATTCAATTTTGATTAGGAAGATGTTTTTGCAATAAAAAAAATGGTTCAATTCTAATTTGTATATGTAGTTCTGGAAACGTAACAATTCATATTTTTTATCTAACCTTGCTATTTATATTCTAGAGTTGCAGGATAATGTTGTCACCTTTAAACGGGATTTAAATAAATAAAGAAAGAAAAATGTGAAACTTTAGAGTAAGTTATATTGATGTTAAAGATTGTAACATGTCTTAGTGGCTTTCTAAACTTTTTCTCATTATTAAAATACTGGAAGCATTATGACTGCTTTTGATTTAGTTACAACTAAGACTATGCTGCTAATTAATACAGCAATGCACTTGTAGTGTATTGATTTTCTCTCTTTTTTGGGTATTATCATAATAATAGTTCAAAAATCTTTATTCAAATCACAATAAATAGGGATATTAACTTCATAGATGGAATTTCTCTTCACAACAAATTTTGAGGGAAATTTTATTTATACTCCATATTTTATTAATTGTATTCCTACAATAAATAAAAACTATGTGATAAAAATAATAGTGAAAATGTGATTAACAAAAATGAGAGTTCAAATAACATTTGTTAATTTTAATTGTTTTGAGGCCCAATTTTCTCCTATATTTCTATTGATTTATCATGTGCCAAAATAATTTGATGTTATATGTTTGACTAAATTTCTAGGGGCCCAATCTGTGCTTTGCACAGCTCAAGTACCTCTAGTAGATAGATAGATAGATAGATAGATAGATTTTATTACCTGCCGCTGATAAGGGCTTCTTTGAGCCAATTGTCAAACTCTAAAGCCCAGGAAGCAACAGAATCATCTTTGTTGTCAGGTCTAGCAGACTTCAAATTGTGAGTGGCAGTTCCTGAACCAATTATCAGTACTCCTTCTTCCTTGAGAGGTGCCAATGCTTTTCCAACATTATAATGATGAGTGGCATCCTGGCTTGTTTGGATTGAGAGCTGGCAAACTGGGATATCAGCCTCTGGATACATGACCATCAATGGAACCCATGCACCATGGTCCAAACCACGCTCTTTATCCTCGTTCACCTGCTTGAATCCAGATCCCTCAAGCAGCTCTTTCACCCTTTTTGCCAATTCTGGTGCCCCTGGTGCTGGATATTTGAGCTGTTGATTTGAGAAAACAACAAAAGAAATAATGGTTAAATAAAATAATTAGGATAAATTACTTATAACCCCTTGTGATTTTACATAATGCTAGATGACCATCATAAGGTTTCAAAATAGCCACATAATCCCCTATAGTTTTATATAAAGTGAAAAATGAGCGGAATGCATGATCAGGTATGGCCTTTATACCAAACGCACTCTAAAAGCGCGTGTGATAAAATCTGAATTTCCATGTAACTCTCTTATGGTTTTAGAAATATCTACTTTACGTCATATGATTTTTGTATTTATCCAAATAATCAACCTATACTTTTATATAAGGTAGTCAAGCCGTCGATTAAATTCAAAAAGAGATGAATGTCAGAATTTTCTAGCTATCCCAAATAAAAAGGTAAACGAAGAAGATAAACCTGATACAAGGGCTTGGGAAAGTTGTGGAAGTCATAGATGGTGTCATTGTTGCCATGGATGACATTAACAGTAGGCTCTGACGTTTCCCAGTGACCGGAGATTATCAAAATTGCTTTCGGCCTTTGATTCAAGACTTTTTTGGCAAAAGATTTTAAGAAATGCCTTGGGAGAAGGGAGTCATCAACGGCAATAGCTGGCGTTCCATGAGATACGAAGAAAGTTTCATTCAATGCCATGACAACTTTTGTTTGCTTTTCTTGAAACTTTGGACCAACTGATTGGATGTTATACTGCTCCATGTTTCTACCATTTGATCGTGATTCACATTGGAGAATATTAGGCTGTTCTTCTTAGCTACAATCATTGTGTTAGTTGCATAATTTTTGTTTTGGATTATAAGTTTTAAGCTACATAATATCCTACCAACTTCATTAACAAAAGGAATTTTTTATTTGGTCCTGATTCGCATTAGAGAACATTAGGTTGTCCTTCTTAGATACAATAGTTTTTAATGCAAAGAAAATGGTAGCAGTTGTACCAGATTATATCAAATAAAACTGAGGATTGCCTTACTGTGATTTGCGAATGATACGAGTCAATTTATTAATGCAAAGAAAATGGTAGCAGTTGTACCAGATGTTATTAGGCTAAAACTTTTGGTTCAGAACTCCAACAGGCCCCTATCTTAGGCTAAAACTTTTGGTTCAGAAAAGTCTATGATTCTGAGTTGTGTATGATATATTGATGACTTCGTCAATGACGTGCCATCAAATCAAATTTTGATTCCCCCTTCTCTCTAAAATTTTTTTAGTCAAAATCTTCTTCATTTCTTCCATAGAAGAGAGACCGATCAGGTCTTTCCCAAGAGAAGAAGCACTCTCTTTAGTTTTTAATTTCTCTTATTTGAATAAATTCTCTTTTAGGGTTTTCTAGTGAGAAATTCTTTTCTCCTAAAATCTCTTAGTAAGCGTTTCTTCTCTCCTAAATTGTTCTAATGAGAGTTTTATTCCCTCCGGATTTTTCATTGTGAGAGTTTATTTAGTTTTTATACTTTTTTTGTGGAATTTGAGATTTTGTAGATTTAGAATCTAGTATCTCAAATATAGAACTTCTCTATTATTGTCAGATCTAAATTTCTCTTTGAACTTGCACTAGTTTTAATCAGATCTGACTATTAGAAGACATGCACAGATGTATTTTTGGGTTACAATGATTCATCTGAATGGAAAATATATAAGAGTTTCAATGTTATCTTTATTTGTATTGATTTCTTAGATTTGTTATAACTATTGATTTTAGATCTATATGTATTTGTATCATATTTGTTTGATGTATTTTTGCAATTAGTGTAGATTTATTGAATGAAATGATTTTTTTTATTAAAAAAAAACCCTGTGATCTATAATCAATTCCCCTGATATTTTTTTTAAAATGTTGGAGTTATCAATTATTGCATAACTTCCTATTGCAGAATGGTTTTGTAAGTACAGTCTAAAGGAGACTAATCAAATCGAATTGTCCCGTATTCAATTTTATTTAATTTTGACTTGTTTATTTACCGAATAGATTTCGAACGAACTTTTATTGAACCGAACTCCAGTCAAATTTGAGTAGTTTGAAATTTTTATATATAAAATCTACTTTTACACTAATTGAGCCAAATTCAACCTGAGTTTGAAAGTTAATTGAATATAAATAGTTGCCTGAATTAAGTATTATTCTCCTCCCGCATGATGTGAACCTGATTCTCCAAAGACTGCTCGAGAAAAAATTGAATTGATCAGGTAGCAGAAGAATCTATTTTGACCAGATTATGGAATAATAACTACCTTGTTAGACCTAAACAAAACTCGTCTCTAGAAACCTAGTGGATTGGTTATCAGCTTGAAAGAACGAGATGATGTAATCACCTTGCCTTAAACACCACAAGTATCAAAGCTAAATACTTGATACTGTTCAAAAAGAAACTCACGTTCCATCAAGGAACTCCATAAAAGGAAACAACTCATTTTTATTAATTTGGTTTGTGTCTTTCTTGATGGCTTATGGTCCAATTCAAGAACTTGTTTCTTTCTTCTTTTTTTCACCACGGATCAGATTCTTTTCTCTTTTTTTTTCTTTTTTTTTTTTTTACAATTCGCCAATTGAAGGAAACAAGGCAGCCACAACTTTAAGTTCAAGACAATGAACTTAGGGTTTACACACTTCATTATTCCTTCATCCAACCGATGCAACTTGAGAATTCAGTGCTGGCTCAACACACTTCCCTTCAAAATCTGCAAGAAAAATACAAGAATTAGGACTAGTAACATGCTCAAAATAAGGTAAAGTCGATGAATGAATCAAAGTTAAAGAACAAGAATCAAAATCTGAAATTCCCTCTTTAAGATGAATTTGGATTGACTCTCCAAAGGTGAGGACAGATTTGAACATATCCAATTCCATGAATTGACACCAAATTGATTTAACTGCTAGAACATAAACTCCATGGAAGCCAGTGAATTGTACAAGTGACTTTAAAATGGAACATTGCATGACTATCTCCACTTGAATTCACTTAATCTACACAAAAGAAGAAATACTAAACAAAGCAAAGGTAAGTTTGTTAGGAAAACAATAAGCTCTCACATTCCCATGCAAAATTAACTCACTTGATTTTTCACTCATCTCAGCAGATTTTCCATCTCTTTTTTTAGCTCAATGGCCTCAGTTGTTATCACTATGGTCGAAGCACACCTGGATCTTTCCTCACGCAATTCTTTTGAAAGTTTACTAGCTTTTCTATTTCACTTTCCTCAACTTTGACCTCATATGCACTCTCAAATTTTACCTCAAACTCAATTTTATCTTCCCACTTTTCAGTTTCAATTACAATTTCCTCAACTTGGCCCTTTCAACTTGATTTTTCTTTTGTTTTCCTTGAAGAAGGCGTTGATAAAATATCCCACCATGACTCCTCCTTAGACAACTCAATTGCAGCCTTAGACTTTGAAGAAATTGATGTATTAGACTTGTTTTCCCTTTTGAGTGGTTTTTTCTCTTTTGGTTCATCATATGTTGATCTATTGCGAGAACCTTGACGCTCCACAGCTCGGTTATGGTTATGAGATTTCTCAATCGAACGAGCTGATTTGGTTGAGGATGAGCTCTTTTTAGATGTTCGACACAAACTCCTTTGCTTCTCCTCATATTCATCACAAGTATGCTTATATCGTTCATATGCACACAAAGCATTGTAACGATCCGTCTCCTCCTTGAGGGTTCGAAATTTATGGTTTGATACTTTATCACAACTAACTTGCATGGAACTCCTCCTCTTGAGAGATTCGTCCTCAATTCTATCAAACCTCTTATGCATGAGTTCAATTGACTTTTTAAACTCCCCTAATATGGACTCCAACTTTAGTGTAGGGTCAAAGTGGTGTGAACTTCCTTTGGTGGTCATCCTTAACCTCCAAAATGGTTAGCAAAAACAAAACAAAGGAAAATTTCCTCAGAACACACCCTCACGTGTATTCACTCACACTCGTATATCACTCAAGTATTTGAGACAATCTAATAAGCTAACCAAGCAAATTCTCTTGGTCGTTGACCTCCTTATTCAAAGAAATCAGAAATTTCTCAATTATTTCAATGACTTATCCAACAACTCACAAGGAAATTGACGTAGATGAGATTTGGTACACTTGAGTGAGATTTGAACACAAAAGGATTGAGTTACACGACTCAAAGGTGCTAAAACAAGGCTGGAAGTTTTGAGATTTATGAGTGAAAGAATGAACACTATGCAACACAAAGAAACCCTAAACAACAAGGTCAAGATCCGAACTAGTTAGGTGTGATTGTGCTGACTTTGGACTAGATTTTAACTCACAAAAGAGTCTTAAAATCTTTCTGGAAAGAGACACCAAAAAACCTGATTTGATTTGGTGTTTAATTCAACCAAGAAAGACACAATACAAAGAGGATTCGAATTAGGAAACCTATGAGTCAAATTATGAAACTATTTGACTCTTTATAAACCTAGACTGATTTGGACTATTTTGGACCATTGAAACTCGAATATAAACTGGAAAAAGGACTCAAAACATGATAAACAAATGGCTGGATAGATTAAGAAACTAAATTTGGAACACAAACAACTTGGCAGCATTTTTTTGGACCCTAGAAATACTCTACCCGATGGTATTTGATGGCTGGAATTTAGAAGCTTGATCCGAATGACCTTTGGATTCACCTTAGGAAAGTAAGATGCTGTTTTTAGGAGCTTTCCTAAGTGTATTTTAGGATTTTGCAGCTGGAAAATATATACCAAGTCCAACAAGGATTCTATGTCACAATTGGAAACGAATCCAAGTCACAATTGGTTTCCAAAACGCAATGCATCTTTACAACCTACAAAAATGAAAAACCTTTCAGCTTGATTCGAACCAGAAATTGGATATATATAAGCAAGTGTCAAAGGGAGTTTTTGCATTTAATTCCTGTTCTACACCTTCTTACCAACCTTTCTAATCAATCTCGAGCGATCCTTGATTGGATTAGAATCCATCTAATTTTGTACATAACCTGATCAAGATAGATCCTTCTACTGCTTGATCAACTTGATTTTTTAAAACAGGTTCTTGTTGCGAACTCCCCATTATTCTTACAACTCCGCAATATCTCTTAACCGGTTCCCACTGTTTAGTGGTTCTCAATGGTAAACACAAAGTTGAAGACTAAATAAAACTTAAGAGTTGAAGTTTGTAAAAAAAAATTACTCCATTTTTAATATTTTGTGGAGGTAAAAATGCCGGTATCACACTTCTTCTATTCAAGCATACAATGGTTTACGATTTTATCATAATATTATAAGAATCTTAGGGAAAATTTTGGGAAAGATTTACCAACTGTTAATCCTAGGTTAATTTGTTCTGCAAATTTACTTCAAAACTGTATATAAAAAAAATTACACTGCATGTTTGAAAAACCAACAGAAAATTTGCTAAAAGGTTCCCCAACTGGCCTAATTACTTGACAACCATGACAAATTACTTCTTAAAAAGATAACCTATCAAAATAATAATTATGATTTATATCAACAGAATGGAGAAATATTATATGCCCTGAAATTATCCAAATGTCCCTATTTGGTTTGCCATCCTAAATTACTTCACAGTTGTGATAGATTTGCTTCGAAACTGTACAAAAACTACTATTGCATGTTAAAGAAAAAGAACGGAAATTTTTATGAAATGTCCTGGTTACTTCACAACCATGACAACATTACTTCAATCTATAAGGAAAAGTACCGGAATGTGTCACAGAATAACCTATCAAAAGAAAAATTGCGCCAAGCCTTTTTTTTTTTTAGTGAAAAAATATTTTTCTTTATGTTGGTTGCAAAATTTTTGTCCTACGCTATCAACATTTGACAGGTACTTAATAGCTTAGTTATAAAACCCGTTCGGGACACTGGCCTAGAGAGGTGGCCGGGTCAATAAGTTACCCGTTCTACAGTAATTATATTACTCTCCCAATTGCGTTTCCTCACCAAAATTTTCTGAAGCATGACCAAAGATTATTTAGCTCCTTTTGAATCTCTCAATAAATTAGATAGGTCTATTCCCCCTACCTTTTCCCTTAGTATAGGAAATGTTGCACTCAAAAAACAACAAAAAGATAAAAGTGGAAATAACATTGAAAAGAGAGATCAAAATCAACTTTGATTTTAATAACATGTTTCAAAATAAAAAGTAGGACACATTGAATAAGATCAAAATAATATAAAATATAAATTATGGTTCAAGCAGAAAAAAATTTTTTTTTTAACTTTAGTGGGTAAACTCAATTTGAGTTTGTTTGGATAAGAGTTTATTTGAATAATTTATTTGAGATAATTATTATAACACTTTTTGTGATGTGATGAATGTAAAATAAAAAGATGATTGAAAAAATAAAAAAAAAGGTTAAAATTTGTGAAGCAAATTATTTTATCTCAAATCATCTCATCCCAAACACACCCGGTTTTTATTCAAAAACATCTTATCTCAAATTATTTTATTGAGTCACGGGATTATTCCCTATCCGGTCTAATTTTAGACCCTGCCCCCCTAATTGGTCAGTTCATCAGATTAACTGGTTTAACCACCAAGCCAGACGAGGTTTATAACACTGCTTTAGAGACATCTTTGGTTCCATACTTCCATCTCCCTTTGTAGAAAGCCCTAGTGACTACACGAGACTTCCCATTGACTCTGCAAATCACTGCTTTGATGTGGAGCAATTTTGGGACAAATGAAGTTACATCCAACCAGAAGTATACCGTGAAAAAATCCAACAGAGAGCAATACCAAAAAGATACGCGTCTCCACGCAACAATTGTCCACTTAGAGTTCAAAAAGACGAAAATATTCCGCTCTCTCAAGTAAAACAACAAAAGCAGGTTACTCCAACTCAAGTGATCATTTTTTCCAGTATCAACATTGTGGGATAAATTATTAAAATAGCTCCAAAATGGACATTATGTCCTGCTCATTTTGCTTCTCGTCATAGCTTTCTTGGATGTTCTCGGAAAATCAGCACCACAAGTGGCATAAGATCTGAACTTGTCAAGAATCCTTCTCTCGCTGATGCGAAGCAACAATGAATAATAAAAATTGGGTTCTTTTAAGCTATCACAGTTGTTTAATGCTTCGATATCAGCGTCTAGAGAACTTGAACCATATAAACTTTCACGAATATCAGCTAGTGATAATAAAGCAGCTCGAACACTTTCTGTCAGCAACAAATCCTTGTTCAACTCTGATTTCTTCCCAAAAGCTACAAAAAATTTCTCCGAACAAGACTGATTTGCAGGTCTGCAAATATTCCCCATGGATGAAACTAAGAGATCAAGTTCATTGTGACTTTCCTCTGGTAACAGCATTATGTAAAGCAAAACCAACAACTCAACTTGGGGTTCCCCTTCAAACGAAACTTCGAAATATTCAACATTCTGACTAACACATCCGCAGTAATCTAACCTTCTCCACAGCAACAGCCTCCTTCTATGGTAGCGACGAGAAAACAAAGAAGAACTCCACTGATCTACCAGTTCAAGATCTATGTTGAGAATGTCAAAAGGATTATCAGCCTCCGTGAAGCCATATCTATGCAGCAATGCAGCATTGCCTAAAGATCCGTACGTATTGAAGACCTGAAAGAGGTTAAACAATATATCTGTTTAAATTGCCTCTTTTATTCTTTTTCCTTATCTGTTTAAATTGCTTCTTTTATTCTTTTTTTTTTCAATTTCTTGTTCACCATTATTCTCAGAACAGCCTCTTTAAGACACAATTTTATTAGTTCAGAATGCAAAACCAGAAACTAATTTGGTTCAGAGATTGAAATATTAGATACATCATTTCTGAGTTACATCTAGAATACTTGGTAAAATTCTGAACTGAAGAGCGTTCAATAGGGTTTGTAGAGTATATTGCATAAACAAGCTTCTAACCTCCTCATTCCAGAAGGACAACATTTACATATAAAAATCAGAATCAGAGTTTCATAGCAATTTCAAAATCAATTCAGGATATGAACTTAGAGAAACCAATTCAGGATATGAACATATATATGCAGCTAAATCTTATTGAAATGAACCCACATGTATGCATAGATAGAACAAAATATAATTAAACAGAGTAAGAGACCAGGCTAAGAGTACTAACTTCATTTCCCGTCTTCACACCTTTAACCATTATCATCTCCAAAACTGTAAGATCATCTCCAGAAGTTGAAGAACAATCAAACTCACTCCCACCAGATGACCCATTTCTTTCATAAGAATTTTCGCTTAAAAGTGTATCATTCATGTGGCTTTCACATTCATCATTCCTTGGGTTAATGTCTGCATCCTGATCAGATTCAACTTCAGAAACTAGAGATGTGAAGTGCACATCTTCAGCACCAGTCTTGTGATTAAAGCTGGACATCAGAACAATCTGATTAGTCAAGAACTCAAGATCAATACAGCTTTATTTCATCTAACAAGAGAGAGAAACAGTCACAAACAAGGAATAAAACGAATAAAATAAGCCTATCAAAACATATGAATACAATCATTAATATTGTTCCAATGAAACTCAATTTACTATGTCATTTGATAAGGCAATCTGAGAGAGAACTTAACCTGGAAAATTGCCGCTATTGCCAAATATGCACATAGCTGCACTGCATCAAAAGACAATCACAAAGTTTCCTACTTTTTGTAGTTTTGTCACCATATGCTGTTCACTTCTCACATTCTACCCCCTTCACTTCTCCCTTTCATTCATCCAAATTTAAATATCCAAAACCTTACAGACAATGGTAACTAAAACAGTTTCAATCAATGAATAAGAGTTTTAACCTAATGGTCAAAACCAAATTTGAGAAGTCTTTATCAGTGTATCCCTATCCTAATTTCCGAAAATTGCCTAATACAAACCTGGACACATCTGTTGCAGACAATTGTACCAAAGTCCATTTAAAATAGCTTTCAACAATGTATACAAACACGAGAAATGAACTGCTGCAAAGAAGACCAGAAGAACCAATAGGTGTAGTCCAAATTTTGCTAAATACATGCTCTGCATCATCATTAAAGAATTAATTCAAACCATTCGCTAACACCATGAGAAAGTAATAAGCCATGATGAGAGAAAATTATTGAAAATACTTGAACACTCAGCAGCGGTATTAAGCAAGTTGCACCAAATAGGGAAAGTCAAGATTGGTCAAAACCAATTGCAATTAAAATACTAGCAATACATAGCAAGATAGGAGAAGATGACAAAACTCAAAAGGAGAAAACTGCACAAATGGACCCTCAGATTATTTATCCTTTACTAGCACCCTGCATTCAAAGCGACACATTTGGTCCCTAACATATTCAAAATGCATAGTCCAAAATCCCATTTCTGACCACATTTTGGCTTGAAAAGCACACAGAAACGACAGGCTAATAAATTGAGGGCAAAGTATAGATTCTTTGTTGATTTTGTTTTGGACTTAAACTATGTGCCTGTGTGCATTTTCTGCTGAATTCAATAACCACACAGGCCACACCAAAAACAAAAAACAAAAAAAAAAAGGTCACAAATGGAGTTGAGTTTGATACAAACAGGTTGCATATTGAATTTGCTAGAAACCAAAATGCGTCATTTAGAATGTGATTGACCAAAAAAAAACAAAGGATATTTTGTGAATGTTATAGAGAACTTATATCTTCTAAAAGTGGAATCTTTCTAAACTTAGAATTCATTTTTAAACTCAATTTTGTTATCCACTCGAGATATGTTTATGCACTGACGCAAACACTGCACCTGAGCACCACAGATTCCCCAGATAGACTGCCAATACATGCTTCAAGCACAGAAATTTCCAAAATATCTACATAGCAATAAAGAGTCCAATGACTTCAATCTCCTGTCCCAGTTCGTCACGCTTACCAAAAATTGTATTTATGCTCACAAACAAGTCTCTCCTCTTGCTATTTTGCCATTTTCTTAGCCAAGCAACAAAGGATTTTGAGTTGTAAGCAAGTCAGACAACACCAGGCCACAACACACTACTGCTCTCAATACCTTGATTATTGATGGAGAGTTAGTACTCATTCAATCAAACAAGCATTCTTGATTTTTGTTTCTTAATTGAAGGTTTGCAACTGTGCAACTGTGCCCCTAAAGTGATTTACAAAGATATTACTTTAACTGATATAAACAGGAGAGATGGGGGTTTCAGCTAGTTACCAGAAACAAGGTTGGGTACCATCACGTTCCCCTGCAATTCCGCTGTTGCATGTATTGCAGCTCTAACAGTAAGAGTGTAAATAATAACCTTTATGGCATGTAGAAAACAATTCATAAGCCAAATGTATACAAATGTGCTGTCCTTTTGGAAAATTTTCATAAAATCTTGAAGCTGACGACAGATTGTTGGAAGAGACGAGGAGCAAATGAGCACATAAGAAAGTGCGAAAACCATGTGCCTATGTCACCACGTGTCACTAAGAGTAACAAGGAAATGGATAAACAGTTGCAGTTTCTTTTACCCCGTGTTAGTGATTTGTTTATTCACATCCCAGTGATCCCATAATTGCCACTTGCACCATTTACAAAATGACAAAAACAGTGGCAAGATAAAAACAATCTGCACTTCCGTCAAATACATTTTTCTACATCCTAGAGCTGAACATCACCAAAAGTTAGCAGCAGCTTTATTCAACTGGGACAGTAGCCATCCTTTGACCTTACTGTAAAGGAAAAGTTCATGCATACACAGTGGTACGTAGCTGTATATTTTACTTGTGCTTATATTTGTGTACAAGTACCTACATGCACATGAAGTGTCCAGCCTACTATGAAATTTAAGTCAAAGCATTCAACAAAAATGCAGATTCAAATAAACACCATATCATAGACAGAACCAGAAAATTTCCTTTCAGGGAGGAAACTCTAATTCAACCAAAATTTTAAGTACATCACCTAAAATATTTTTAACTTTTTGCAGGGGCAAAAGTTCTAAAGTTACAAAGAAGTATTTTGAAAATTTTATTTTTCCAATAGAGACACCTGACCTTCAAAAATTCATGATACTCGATGTGTCAACTTATAGCCTGTTCACATCTTCAATTTGCAGGCAGCAGACACAAGATAGAAGGATGTTGGATGCAAACAAGGTCAAGATTTGGCAAAATGGAAAGAAGTCTCCTTAATTTCTCATACGAACCTGCATACATCCAAACCTCCCTACAAATCCCAGTCATGCCTATTAAGACCTGGGGTGCCATGGCAGAACCATGCTCAATGTTTGAAAACTCCCATTTGATAAGGAAGACCAATCTACTGTAAAACACAGGAAAGCTACTTTTAACATTGACTCCTGTCAGAAGCACCTATTTCAATTGCTAAACTTCCTTCAGTAAAGCTATAAAATGCTTCCTAAGGTAACATTTTGATTTTCTTTGATTGAAAACTAAATATTGTACCCACAACCAAAATGAGCAGCAGGCAACTTTATGCACCTTTCATGATACCAACTCAAAGCCATGACAGTGGTAGATTGTCTGATCAAAAAGAGACGTACTTGAAATTTTTGCCAGGGTTCTCTGTGTAATGCAAAAGCTGTTCTAATTCTCCTTAGAGGGCATCTATGAAGGAAATTTATAATATTATATTCTCCACGTTCTTTATCTCCATGACGTAGCACAAATTTGACACTTGCGCATGCAACCTCATCATGCACCCAAGTCCACGTAAGATGGACGAAAGACTTGCTAACATTATAATCTCACTTCTTTGAATTGAACTTAATCAATAACTCCGGCAGTTTCTATCAACCAAGATTTAACTTCAAAAGCATCATAAAGAGGTATGGACCAACATTTATTCTGAAGGAACAACCTTTGACATGCCAAAAGGTATAATGAGTTTTCTCTATTGGCCATAATAAAATGTAAAGTACGTATTAACTAGGAAAGACATTCTAGCACGTATTTCATCAAGAAAAGAGAAAAATGCAGTTTTGGTACCTAAACTTTGACGCACGAGCGGTTTTAGTCCCCAAATTTTGGACGAAAACAAATTTGGTACCCGAACTTTCAAATTTTGAGCACATTAAGTACCCTTAACGATTTTTTTCCAAATTATTACCGGAAAAAGCCATGTGATAGTCACATGTCCGGCCGAAATGGAATTAAAAAAGGCCAAAAATGCAGTTTTGGTACCTAAACTTTGACGCACAAGCGGTTTTAATCCCCAAATTTTTGACGAAAACAAATTTGGTACTCGAACTTTCAAATTTTGAACACATTAAATACCCTTGATGATTTTTTCTCAAATTATTATCGAAAAAAGCCATATGACAGTCACGTGTCCGGCCACAATTGTATAAAAAAAGGCCCAAAAAATGTCAAATGCCATTATAATACTAAGTATTAAATTTAAGGACTAATAGCGTAATAAAGAAAAAATTCAAGGACTAAATAACATCACATGAGTCAACAAAACCCAAGAACTGATACAAATGAGCTCCAATTCCAGACAAATTTTGTGACTTGATTCTTAGATTAATGTACTGGAATTGGAGCTCATTTGTATCGGTTCTTGGGTTTTGTTGACTTATGTGATGTTATTTAGCCCTTGAATTTTTTCTTTATTACGCTATTAGTCCTTAAATTTCATACTTAGTATTATAATGGCATTTGACATTTTTTGGCCTTTTTTTAAATACAATTATGGCTTGACACGTGACTGTCATATAGATTTTTTTGGTAACAATTTGGAAAAAAATCATCAAGGGTACTTAATGTACTCAAAATTTGAAAGTTCAAGTACCAAATTTGTTTTTGTCCAAAATTTGGGGACTAAAACCGCTCATGCGTCAAAGTTTAGGTACCAAAACTGCATTTTGACCTTTTTTTTTCCATTTTCGCCGGACACCTGACAGTCACATGGATGTTTCCGGTAACAATTTGGGAAAAAATTGTCAAGGGTATTTAATGTGCTCAAAATTTGAAAGTTCGGGTACCAAATTTGTTTTCGTCCAAAATTTGGGGACTAAAACTGCTCGTGCGTCAAAGTTTAGGTACCAAAACTGCATTTTTCTCTCAAGAAAAAGTAGCTAACCACAGCAAACAGCATAAATTATGCATAATGTGCTTTACAGATTTTCTTGATCTTGTAGGTAAATGGTTCCACAAACTTCATGCTTGAATTATATAGACCCCTAATCTCTACACAACAAAGTGAATTGTGTGTCAAGAAAACATTAAAAAATACAAGCATTCCATGCATGTCAACCTAAAAATCCTACATTATATCTAAGGAACAAGTTAAAAAAATAGCCGCTGAAATACACAACTTACAGGTCTGCCAAAGGAACCATTCCAGATCCATAGTAATCATCTATTTGAAATGAGCGAGAAGCAATGAGACTTCTTGCAGCAAAATATTGTTCGATGCCAAAAAACTGTGGGTTAAGCTCTAATGGAGCAGAAACCAGAAGTGGTTGAATGCACTCTTTCCAATCCTCATAGATGAGATCCTTGTCTTCTTTAACCATCTGCCTAGAAAGGTGACATAATGGTTATTCAAACAGATGCTGTGCGCTACATAAAAGATGTTCTAATATTTCATTTAATTTTGTCATTCTGATATTCTTTTTCAACCTTTTTTCTTCACAAGGGGGCCATGGACGTATTTTTTATGGCTAGTATTAACTTTTCTTTACCAAAAAAAATCAGGTGTTTCTGTAGACACTAAAAAATACTCAACACAAAGTAATGAGTCATTAACATTTATTTATAGAGCTAAGGGAGGCTACTCAATTCATCATGAGTTTAAAAAAAACTACTAAAGGATTACTAGCAAACAGGTTGATGGCTTCAGTTGAAAAGCCATGTTAGTGCCACAGAATGGTCCATAAGTATGTTGCATCTACCACACCAAGTTTATCAGTTGCTACTCGAACAACACAACTTCTGTACCAAATATGGCAAACAGCAGCTTACTTACACAACTAATAATATGAATGGATGTAGCAAGAAAAGAGAAAGAGAACAGGTAAGAAAGAATAATCCAAAAATTGCTATAGCTATATGGCTCACCTTAAGAAGTCCTTTGTAAAGCATAACGATCAAGGTGAACTTATTACTAGCATGAAGCTAGTTGTTTTAGGTTTAATTGCCATATTTTGCAATGATGTGTAGGAGTTCAAACAGTCATGTTTATGGAGGGGTAAGACATAAGTACAATGTTTGGGCACACAAACACCAAGTTCATTAAAACATTCATCACCAGCATTTCAGGCTACTTGGTTTGGTATTATTTAACTGATGAAACTCTGTTCAGTTAGTCATTAAGTTCACCTTTATTCTTGACAAATGCAAACCAGATTCGTTAGCAGCAAGTTGACCTGGACTGCATCACCCTTCTGCTTATAACTTTACTGTCTCTTCCTAATTTAAAACGTCAAACCATTATCAATTAATAAGATTGTCAAAAAAAAAAAAAATTCTTAAAATACTCCAATAAACAATGCTTGAAATGCTGGAAGAAAATGGGAATTATTCAAAGTATCTCACAAGGATCGGCAGGATAATCTGTGGAGGTCAATTTAGTTTACCCTATTCTGTAATGCAGCATTATATTCTCACAACTAGCCATTAAGATATGCCCTCTACTATTCCAAATTACAGCAACATAAACAATAATGGAAAGACAATCAGCAACAACCATGATCCAACCTTCTTCTCTTCTCCCAAAACCCAAAAACGAAAACATAAGAAGACAATATTCCCGTATCGGCCAGATGCATGACTTTTCCCAAGGCATATTAATGATTGGCTGCTTTCTGTAACCAACTCAGCATAGGCCGGGCCACTTGAGGGCTTCAGTACATCTCCTACAGGTAGGTGATTTCCCTTTTCCGAAACCAAAGGTTCAGAAAGTGAAAAAAGCATAGGTGCAGAGACTCAACAGAAGCTGTTCTAACAAATGGAGTTGGAAGACCAAGAAGACACAAAGGAATGATACATAGGGCACAGGCATTGATATGAGACAAAACAAGTCTCTGCAAAAATTGCACTAACATAATATATCAAGGGTTGAACCACCAGTGCCAACCATCAACCAAATTGGTTCCAGGGATAGAAGACAGTCTCAACTCTTTCCAGCCAATATTCCATATTCAGTGTTCAAATTTCCAAAACCCTTCCACTAAAAAGCTCACATCTCAGCAATCCATTGCGATTCTTCGTCATTTTTTCTTCTTTAATGCTTTTTTAGCTGTGAATCTTCTTTTTATACAGCTTCAGGCTATTGGTTTAATGAGTTGTAAAGTAAATAATTTGAAAGTCATTGGATTCACGACATTAATAGTCCTCTGCTCTCAATCCCCTCCCCCTTCCCTTCTCCCACCAATTTTCCCACAGCAAAGAGAAAGAGAAACGAAGTGCTTCTACTTGTTCACCCTTCCCATCCCTTTTCACTCTCTTCTCCTTCCCTCTTTTATTTACTTCTCCCGTCCCCTTGTTAATTATCAGGCCTAAAGCCAGCTGTTCTTTTGTCCCAACTCTCAGCCAGCCTTTGTGATTCACTTTGTATTTCTATTTTCTCTCTCAATTAAATCAATTTGTAAAATGGTTTTATCATGAGCATGCCTTTAACTCAACTTTCTCATAAACCTGCACTCAAATTATTGCTTACTTTTCCTCTATGTAGGGCATCATTGGCAAATTACATAATGAAGGTGAATTTAGGGTACTATAAATACTCCTGTACTAATATCTGAGGCAGCCTCTTATAAATTCATCCAAGAAGAAGGATTTTTATTCTTGGGCGACCTAATAACCTTTTTCCATAGTTCCTTATGCAGCTATGATTGTTATTTTTCCATTTTACTGTTTCTCTTAATTTGAAAAACTTGGTTGTATTAAAATTCTTGCTGCAATTAGAGTCCTGAAATTTTAAGTGTTGAAATTAACCCAAACTCATTAAGCATAGCTCTTATGCTACTAACTTGTTAGTGATTCATTTATGACTCAGATCATTTGCCTGTTATGGAAGATTGCTATGGCATAAGTGGAAAACAGTGTTTCCATTTCAGCTTACGTTGCTTTGAACTGAAGCCCCAGATGGCCTCTGTGCTTTGAACTTAAACCTCATATAGACTCCATTTGCTCCAAAGACACGGTGAAATTATTCCATTAGCAAAAATATTCCTCAAAGATGACCAGAAACCTTTTTCTGCCATTAAGCCTCAATTTCTTTGAATTAAAACCTAAATTTGTATTTTCAATCAATCTAACCATCCTTAATTGTAGCAAAACAAGTGTTGTTCTGCTCCTAAAACTTCTAAAAGATATGTTCTGCAACTTATTTGTAAGTATATTAAGTGCTTTAAAGGTTCTTCTTGATGTCTAAACATATCAGAAGGACTTCACTAAGAAAAACCGAATAAAGGACTTAATTGATGGAAAATCAAACTTGAAGAGCTAAAGTCCTATACTGAATTACTGAAGGTATATAATGTGGATGCCCTAAACTTGGTTTTAACATTACAATATTGTGCACGATATCAACAACCAATTTTGATTGAATCTTCATGGAATTAGCAAACATCACATGTATAGTGTTACAAGTATCAGACTAAACTAGCAATTTATTAGACATTGGCAAACAAGTACAAACATACAAGACAAATGGATTTCCTTTCAAGTACATAAATATACATGAATAACTAATCAAGCCCACCAAATGGCACTCATAGTATTAATGTTGAAGCACAAGTTTTAAAACGTTCCAAAATTGAACTACAACCCCATAATTCTGGGAATAGTACTGCTAATTTATAATCTCCACAGTTACTCCAAAGCATTGCCAGTATACTGATATACTACATTATTCATTTGCTAATGAGTTCATTAACTAATTGGCTTAAGCTTATGAAGTTCAACAAATAGTCATGGCCCTATTCAGCCTTTCGCATTTCAGGATAGAAAATTTTCTGGACAACATCTTATTACCATAGTAATAGAATAACACCACCTGTATCCTTCGTATTAATTTGACCAAGAAAGTTGAAAATTTTTGATAGAGAAAAAAGCTTCTAGACATTGAAGTGATGGCTCACCAAATTGCTTGATTTGTTTTAAGACGAACAACAAGGAAAGCAAGTTGCTGATGCATTTGTTACCTATAAGGGCTCAAGGTGAAGTGCAAGCAATTTAAAGGTGCATCCATTGTGACTCAGGGCAAGTAATTCATACAATAATAAAGTACCGGATCTGGTTCTGTCCACAAAAATTAAAGCTGCAGCATATGCACGCATACTTAACAGGGGTGGATTAGATTTTAGATACCGCCTGTGTGGAACAGCCACTCAGTTTTAATTGATTACACTTAAATATGCTTGATTTTTCCACTTTCACCCAACATAAATATGTAAAATAGTCTTGAGGCCTCCTGTTGCCAGACAATTATGAAATATTTATTGGCAGACTACAATAATAATTCTATGACATGTACAACAAACAAATAGAAAATGTGGCTCCTCCAGAGTCACATCCTTACCAGCAGAAAAAAGCATCTACCACACTTCCCTATGGGGTGATACTATTCTTGTTGTCAAACCCTTTTTTTTAGTTAGAATGGTCTTATACTGCCATTGGACAACTATCTGGCAAATCAACAACTTAAGCCTTCTTTTATGACATCTCTAGTTTTACATGGTTTACCAGAGAACACTCCTTTGTATACGTCAGGAGTCCATTGATGAGAAGGGGCCGGGGAAAGCTTGAACCCAATTCCTACCTCTCTATCTATCTCTAAGATGTTTGGATTTTTCAAAACTACATGGACATGCAGAAGAGAAATACTATCCCCACTCGGACCAAGACAGAACTTTTACTTGTTCATATAACAATTAAGGTGAAGCAGGGTCAAGAACGCCGAATCTCTTTATGATAAACAGATATATTTTGTAAGTTCGTTATTACGGGTAGTTCCTACAAAGGATCGGACTAATGACGTATACAATACTTGAATTCTCGATGTAGATGCTACATAGTTGGTTCTCATCCTTCAGAGACTACGAGTGTAATAGGAGCATCCGTCGACAAAAGGATCACCCTAAGATGATCATCTCATGGCTATTGAGAACGAAGTCCAGACAACACAGTCAGGACACAGAGAGAGAGAGAGAGAGAGAGAATCTTTAATAAGAGCTTTCACTTCTGAGGCACTAAGCTGCAGACTCTCTTTCCAGTACACACAGCTAGGCAGCCAAAATGGTAGACTCAACAAGTTATTAGAATCTTATTACAAGTGTTTGTGCTTTGACCAAATCCAGAAATAGAAGCAAAGGCCATCCACCATAGCGATGATACAATGTGATTTATCAAACTTCTCAAAAGATCTCATTGTGTGGAACAGAATATACATACATTCCATCTAAACTAACCATCTCACTTACAGGCTGAATGCTACCGAAGCTATCTCGGATTGGTTCTTAAGGAAGGCCAAGAGTTAAGTATTGTTGAAAACTCGACTTTTTATGGGACTTAGTAATATTTTGATGCTAAAAAGTTTTACATTAGTGGTCAGTCTTGTGCTTTTTCCACAATAAGAAATTAGTCACAAGATCATTTCTCAAGCATATTATCTTCATCTCCTTTCGTAAAACAACATTAGCTGTATCCTACACCTATAGACCTCAGGTTAAAGGTTAGATGTTGGAGTACACAATTGGTCGTGGACATCAACATGTACAATGTGCACATAAAGTTATAAAGACATAGACATGAACAGGAATACAATGTCAAATTGCCATTATCATCATTTGCACATCTGGTTAATTCACATTAATACGCTGCACCAATAACCAAACCTGCTAGATATTAATTGAGGGTCACACATTTTGACAGTAATTTTTTAAGGTCAAATCATTTGCTTACAACATAAAATGAGCTAAAAAATCAGAAATCATACATATTTATCCAAATAACTCAACAGTAACTTCTTAATTTAAGCCAAGTAAAACATTTTTGCTGGAGCAAATTTAAAAAGGTGAGCATTATTACCAGATTTTTGTATCAAATGGGAAAAAAATACTCACCTTATGGAGCTCAGTTCCGACGAGGAGAGAATCGATTTCGTGATCGGACCAGAGGAGGGGAATGGGCTCGCTGAAAGGCATCAATTGAAGATAAACGAACCAATTGGAGAGAGGTCCAAGGCTCCGCTCGTACATGACGGCGACGGCGAGGCCTAAGAAGCCGTCGAGGCCGGCGGCTTCGATCACGGGACGAGCACGTGAGGTCTTGATAGTGAGGCAGCTCCCTTTAGGGATCCTCGCCACTATATCGCCTTCCTGCAGGTCGCATAAAGCCCTAACGGAGACGGAGAAAGAGGAAGACGGAGATGGAGATGGAGATGAAGCGTAATTTGTGAGCACGAGGTCTAAAGCGTCGCTGCAGTCTATGCCTTGCGATTTCATCCACCTCTTGAATGCCCGCATTTTCCTGGTAGCCATAGCAATTGGAGTTAGCAGCAAGAAAGAAGCCGCCCAACTCTGCAATTGAAATCATGGTTCATGGTTCAAAGTTGCGGGCTGCGATTGCGACCCGAACCGTTTTGCATCGATTTCAGTATATTCCTCGTGATCTCGATGTGACAAAAATTTTAATATATTTAATATTATAAAAATTATAAATAATATTAAAAAATATACTAAATGAAAATAATAAAAAATTAGTAAAACAAAATCTGTAAAATGTACTATTTTTATACATATTAAACATAATAAGTATCTTTAATCATTTAATATAATGACATCACAAATAAAATCAAGAAAACACAGAACACAATTTTAAAACTAATAATTGCAAAAGTAATATTAGCCATTAACAATAAAGAATAAAAATTTATTTATAACATAAAGTTGGAATAACTTCGCTTGAGAATGTCTAGAGAGATAGGGTTCGATTCTCTTGAAGAGAACGAAGCCACAGTGGGGCCGAGACGTCCTTGAATGTATCAGCAACCAAGATAGTTGCAAATGGATTTCTGCAAACATTTTAAATAAGTTTGAATCCAAGAAAAGAATTAAGTATCAAATCAAGATGGTAATTGCATATGTTATAAAGATGTTAATTTTGTACACTGTATTTTTTATATAATCCAAAACTTTAACACCGTCTTTTGGACTGATTGCTGATGTTGGCAGTAGGAAATTGAAGGCAACATCGGATGATTCATAATCTGTTAATATGGCACCCACACCATCAGCATGCAGAATGTCAGAACCATCAACGAAGGCACTACAGAAGACAATCTTTCCTTTCACCTTCTCACCATTCACGGCAACAGGTAAGCAATAGCTTCCATACAATGGACCATAACCACCAATGTAGTTGACTACATCTCCTCCCTAGATTAAGGATATGTATATGTCCCATTACCCGTGATGTTGTAGTTATTAATGGCAAGTCCCTTCATATTTTGTTCAGTAGAATTAAAAAAGAAAATCCAAATTTCCCTAGTCACAACCATGGTTTGTGCAACCTTTTGTTGTTTTGCCTCAACTTGCATATGCACGCACAGATAATAACCACACTTTGCTTATTGTCTATTATTTGAATAACATGTTTTCTGATGTTTCTTTTGGGTTCTCGGACTTGTTTTTGTGAAACGATTCAAACCAAGAATCAAGATCACACAGCAATTTCATCCTTTGTTTTCTCTTGTTTTTTTTTTGTTGTTTTTTGATTGGATTCGAGTTGACTCGAGGTAATTCGACCGTTTTTATCCTTATCGGTGACGTCTCAAAGTTATCGTGTCAGGGTATTGGAACGGGGAGCCCCGTTCCAGTGACGACTCAGTCGAGTCGTCTCGATCTCAGCCAAGTCTTTGAACCACGATTCAAATGTGTTTTTTGGCAAGGGTAGTAGGTTTTTATCAATGTGGAAACTCAGACCGGTCCAACCAGTTCAATCGAGTAGGTCAACGGTTCATTTATTATTATTTTGTTATTCTATGAAATACTTGAAACTTATTCGAAAGATAATTCTATTATGCATTGCACACCAAAAACAAAATAGTGCAAAAAGTTGGAAGTTCTTCAAATTTTGTCAAAAAAAGACAAGACTTATAAGTTTAAATCTCATGCATCCAAATAAAATAACTAAACTCATATTTTGAAGACCAAGTTGATATGAGAAAACTG
This sequence comes from Coffea eugenioides, assembly GCF_003713205.1. Classification (NCBI taxonomy): domain Eukaryota; kingdom Viridiplantae; phylum Streptophyta; class Magnoliopsida; order Gentianales; family Rubiaceae; genus Coffea; species Coffea eugenioides. Next base: position 31,754,201 of record NC_040041.1, read on the forward strand.
AGAACAAGAAAAAAGGCAAATCATCGTCAACACATTGAGTTTGTTTGGATAAGAGTTTATTTGGATAATTTATTTGAGATATTTACTGTAGCACTTTTTATGATGTGATGTATGTGAGATAAAAAGGTGGTTGAGAAGATAAAAAGGTGATTGGGATTTGTGAGGCAAAATTTTTTTTTCCAAATTCTCTTTGTCCAAACAAACTCATTGTCATCCTCATCTTCAAAAAAATGAGAAATAGAATTTTACAAATAAAAGGAAAAAATAGATTTTGGAGAATTAGAACATTAGATCCATAAGCAAATAAAGGGAGAAGGCAAAAAAAAGAAAATAATCATGAAAACAATAATTCGAGAAATCAAGGAAGTAAAGGTGCCTTTCTTCAAAAACATAAGTAATAGAGGAAGAAATAGATTTCGGTGAAAGAAAAATTTAAGATCTATAAGCAAAATAAAAAAAAAGAAAGGAGGAAAAGAAAATAGTCATGAAAAACTGTAATTGCAAGAAATCAAGGAAGTAAAAGTGCCTTTATTGAAGCCAAATTAGAAAAATAGAAAGAAAGAGCAAAACTGATCCGCATGACAAAAAGAAAAAGGAAGAAGATGATGATAATAACAGTAGTAGGTTAATTGAATAGCAAGTTTGGCATGTAGCAAACTTTTTTTTTTTTTGCTTTAGAAATTTTTTAGTGTTAGGGGTGAGCATATTAAATCATTAGAGACAACTTTTGTTCAAGGGTCATGGTCAACAAAGTCCTAAAGTCCTAAAGTTGTAGTTAGTTTACTAAATTATGTTTGGAAGGAGCATTAAAGATTGAAAAAAGAAAAAGGCCAGAAGTGGACCGCGTTGTGAAGAAAATTAAGACTCGGACGTTTTGGTCTAATCGGTTTTGTGGTTTTAACAAGTCTTGACCAACTACAAAAATGAAAAAACTCTTTCTCTCACTATGAGAGCAACTCTGTCCTAGAGAGAGAAAATCCCCCACTGTGGGTGTCCACACTTTCTCGGAAAACACCAAATTGAACTACTAGTTTAGGCGCCAATTTTAAAACTTTCCATTTAAGGAAACTTACCGATCTCATCCATCTTCTCCGGAATAGTGTTGGAATTTCTAATGATAGTAGCCACACTATTTTCTATTTCCCAGTTCCTTTTGAATATGATGTGATTGCTTTCATTTCTCATCACAATTTTCATTTCTTCGTTTTGTGTTAGTTTGAGTTTTGCTACTTCTAATCTTGTTCTTAGGTTTGTTTGGTTTCAGGTGTATTTGGAGTTGGGAACTTGCCTGGAGGCATTACAAGGACTTGGATTAGTTCCGGATCTATGCTGGGCTGTTAAGCTTACTGGAAATGGCAGTGTATGGTATGTGGGGAGGATAATGGAGAATATTAAAGAGGTATTAAGAAGGTTTAAACTCTCAGAAGAGGAAAGAGATGCAGTCTGTTTGGATGAAGAGGAAGTGGCAAAAGGTATTCAGGAATGCAAATTGAGCTTGATTGGTAAGGTTTGGGGAGAAAAGCAGGCAAATATTGGAGGAATTAAGAGCTTCGCGAACAGTATGTGGTCTCAAGTGAAGAATCTGAAGGTAATGTAGATTGGACATAATTTGTTCCAGTTCATTTTTTAGAATGAGAAGGATATAGAGGTAGTGATGAGCAGGAGGCCATGGATTTATGATGGTCAACCGTTAATTTTGTTGCGGCGGGAAGCTGGTATGGAGGAAGATGAAGAAGCTCTGAGTAAAACACTAATTTGGGTCTAGATCTGGAACATTCCCTTACATTGGGTCATGAAGGAAGCAAGAAGGAACATCGGCAGCATATTCTCAAATGTAAATGAGGTGATCATCTCGCAGAGTGGAGAGAAAGAAGGTAAACATCTAAAAATTTCGGCTGAAATTGATTTGTCTATTCCATTGCCTAGAGGGATCATGGTCAATAGTAATCGAGTTAAGAGTTGGATTGAATTTAAATATGAAAAATATCCAAATTTCTGTTTTGGTTATGGTCTGATTGGTCATAGCGAACGAAACTGCAGTAAAAAAGGAATGAACATAGGGGGGATCCTCATTATGGGAATTGGTTGAGAGCCAGTTACCCTCGAAGTCCTAAAAGGAGAAATAGGAATGGAAATGGGACTAGGGGTGCTGAAAGAGAGAGATGCTACACTCAGCACAATAGGGATGGAAAGAGAGATGATGATAAGTTGCTATTAACCTATACAGAAGAATTTCATAAGGGAGAGGAACTAAAACATTCTTCTAAGGAGGAGTTGACTATGGATGCTGGGTTGATGAGTGGGAAGGAGAAGAGAGCACTTGAGGGGAGGGGGGACAGAAGGGGTTAAGGATGGGAAGGGAGAGGGGAGTCAAGGTGAAAAGGGATTAGGTAAGGCAGGAGGTAGGGACATCAGAGAGGATAAGGGGTGCAGGAAGGAAGGGAGATTGAGGGATCAATAGGATGGAGGAAGCATTGAGGAAACTGTGGAAGAAGCTGATGATCTGATATGGATTGATGGCGTCCAGGGTAAGGCTAATGAGGATAAGATGGCTAAGGAAATGACAGAAGGGAGGGAAGGTGAGATAATATCTGGAGAAAGTGAAGGAAAAGGGAAAGTGGGAAAGCAGAAGGGTAGGACTACAAGAAAGCAAATGGTAAGTAAGAAATGGAAAAGATTAGTGTTGGAGGTGAGCAGGAGAAAACCACTAGTAGAGGCCAATACGGAAGTTACTGGAGCTGAGAAAGGGAAGAGGAAGGTGGGGATTATGGATTGGGAAGGTGATGAGGGGCAAATAGGGAAGGAAAATTGGAAGAAAATTAGATTTGAGAATGGAAATAGTGACTGAATGGAACTGTCTGAGGGGTTGGAGCCCACCCTAAATGGGGCTCCAAGGTTTAAATAAAGGCTATGGTGTCGAACTGTCGAGGTGTGGAGAGCCCCTTCACAATTCCCCAACTGAGGGAGGTCTTTAGACTCCACTCTCCTTTACTAGTGTTTTTATCAGAAACTAAGAAGAAAAAAAGCTATTTGAATAAAGTGAAACAATGGATTAAATTTGATAATGTGTTTGTTGTAGATCCAGTTGGTATGCCCGGGGGTTTGGCTGTATTATGGAAAAGGAGTTGCAGGTGAAAAAGATTTTGTTTACAAGTTTTACTATTGAATTACTGATAGAGGACAATGAAGCTAAGATTGATTGGTGGTGTATATGTGCTTATGCTAGTTCAGATGCAGGTATGAGAAGAGTGCAGTGGAAAGTTCTAACCAGAAGAAGTATAATGTGGGGTAAATACTGGGCTATAATGGGAGATCTTAATGACATTACCTCCAATGGTGAAAAATAGGAAGGTAAACAGAGAGCTGAGGTGAGGTTTCAGGATTTTAACTCCTTCATAAACAACAATGAATTGGTTGATATTGGATTTGAAGGAATTCCTTGGACCAGGAGCAATAATTGGGGAAATGAGAGTGAGGTGAAAGAGAGGTTAGACAGGATATTAGGGACTAAAGGTTGGATAGAAAAGATTGATAAGGCAAAATGTATACATGTTGAAACTGAGGCATCTGACCATTGTATATTGATTTAGGATACAAAACCAATGGTGAAGAGGTGGAAAAAAAGGTTTATGTTTGATAGAAGGTGGTTACAACAAGAAGATATAGGAGAGGTAATTGGGAAAGCTTGGAGAGAAAATCAACATAGGCTATACAAAGTCCAATGTAAAATCAAAAAAGTCAAAGTGGATTTGCTTAGCTGGAGCAAAGGATGTGTTGGCAACTCTAAGAAACAAATAGAACAGATTAAAAAGAAATTAAAAATGTTAAGGAGAGTAAAAGTAATGGTTACAGGATTAAGCTGGCTGATACTTACAAAAGGGAAGAATTATATTGGAGCCAGAAAACCAGGGTAAAGTAGTTAAAGGAGGGGGACAAGAATACTAGCTATTTTCATGCAAATGTGACTGGTAGGAGGAAAATGAATAGGATTAGTGTGCTGAAGAAAAGGAATGGGGAGTGGTGTGAGAGTGAAGAGGAAACCTGTCAGGAGATTTTGGACTATTTTAAGCAGATTTTTACCTCAGAAAAACCAGATAACTTTGCAGAAATTTTACAAGGGATCCCATAGGCTATCACTGCTGAGATGAACAGGAAGCTGACCAGGAAAGTCACAGATCAAAAAATTAGTCATGCAGTCTTTTCGATGCATCCAAACAAGTCTCCAGGGCTAGATGGTATGTCCCTTTTTTTCTTCCAGAAATTTTGGCATATTGTTAAAACTGATGTTGTTAATGCAGTGCAAAGTTTCTTTCATTCTGGTTATCTTCTTAAATCTATTAATGAGACCTTGATAAGCCTTATTCCTAAAACAGAGTCCCCTAGTACAGTTATAGAGTTTAGAACCATTAGCTTGTGCAATGTTATCTATAAAATCATTTCTAAAGTGCTCACAAACAAATTTAAAAGTGTTTTGAATTGCTGCATTAGTTATTCCCAATCTACCTTTGTTCCTGGAAGACAAATTTTGGATAATCTCCTGATTGCTCATGAATGTGTTCACTTTTTAAAAAATAAAAGGACTGGAAAAGAGGGTTACATGGCTATCAAACTAGATATGTCTAAAGCTTATGACATAGTAGAATAGGTGTTTTTGGCCAAAATAATGTTGAAAATGGGCTTCTGTCCCAGGTGGATTCAATGGATTATGGAATGTGTTACTAGTGTAACCTATTCTGTAAACATTAATGGTGAGAAAACTAGTTTCGTTAGGGCAACTAGAGGTTTGAGACAAGGGGATCCTTTATTCCAATATTTGTTTCTAATATGTGCCGAGGGATTTTCCTCCTTGATAAAGCAAGCAAATGTACAGGGGAAACTGACAGGAATGAAGATACCTCAAAGGGCTCCTAGCTTATCTCATTTATTTTTTGCAGCTGATTCACTAATGTTTTGTAAAGCAAGTGGTGAGGAGGCAGTGCAACTAAAGAGAATACTAGATGTGGACAAACGAGCTTTTGGTCAGCTAATCAATGCAGAGAAATCATCACTGTTCTTCAGCAAGAATGTAAAAGATAGGCAAAGGGAAGGGGTGATGAAAGAGTTGCAGGGAATGCAGCAGGTTTTGCAGAGTAAGTATTTGGGGCTGCCTTTGGTCATTGGAAGATCCAAGAGACAAGTTTTTGGCTTTATAAGGCAAAAAACAATTACAAGGTTAAAGGGATGGAAGGAGAAATTATTGGGTCAAACGGGGAAAGAAGTGTTACTCAAGTTTGTTATAATGGCTTTGCCTACTTATGTCATGTCCTGCTATATTTTACCAAAGGCTTTATGCAAGGAAATTTGCTCAGAAATGGCAAAGTTTTGGTGGGGGCAGAAAAGGAATGGACATAAAATTCACTGGTTGAGTTGGGGAAAGATAACAGAAGTTAAAGCAGAAGGAGGGCTAGGCTTTAGAGAGTTACATGAGTTTAACTTGGCATTGTTGGCAAAGCAGCTTTGGAGAATTTTGACTAGGCCTAACTTACTGATGAGCAAAATAATGAAAGCTAGATACTTTAAGGGAACATCCATTTGGAAATCAAAGAGTTCTTGTGTTAATTCATCTGGTTGGAAAAGTCTGTTGAATGCTAAGGAGCTACTAGAGAAAGGAATAAAGAAGCGAGTGGGAGATGGAAAATCTATAAACATATGGGAGGATAGATGGCTCTCAGAATCTGATGATGGAAGAGTCAAGACCAGGAAGGTGGAAGATATTAAGGTGCAGAGAGTAAGTGAGCTCATTAAGGATGGAAAATGGGATAAAGAGCTGATTAAACAGGTGTTTGATGAGGAGGAAAGGAGGAAAATAATGAGAATTCTGCTCAGTTTGCAACCTACAAAAGACAGAATATATTAGGCATTGTCTAGTACTGAGGTGTACACAGTAAAATCAGGCTACAAATTGGCAAAATATAGGAAAAGGAAGGAGGATCAGTGGAGGACGGGTGCAGAATTTAGCTACAGAAGGATGGGTACAAAACAGAGTTGGAATTTTTTATAGGGATTGGATATGAAGCATAAACTAAAGCATTTCATCTAGAAATGCCTGCAAGGTATTCTCCCAGTGAATGCAGTAATAAAGGGGAGATGCTCAAAAGGAGATCATACGTGCAAATGTTGTGGGAAAAGCTCAGAAACCCTTGAGCATATGTTGTTTTTTTGTAACAATGCCAAGTCTATCTGGAAAGCTGCTCCACTGAGCTAGGAGGGGCTGGAGACTTACAAGAATAAATTTTGGCACTGGTGGGAAGAACTGAAGGATGCTGCAAATAAGGAGAATGGAAGAGAGCGTATTGTCCTGACTATAAATTTGCTATGGCAAATCTGGAAATCAAGAAATGAGAGGCAGTTTAATGACAAAGGAAGGGATCCATGGTTAACAGCTAATAAAGCGGTAATGGACTGGAGGGAGTACCAGGATGCTCAGGAAGCAGAGATGGAAATTGGGGGATATAGTAAGAGTAAAGAAGTGTGGAAGGGATGGAAGAGACCAAAGGAAGATTGGGTTAAGATTAATTCTGATGCAGCTCTGCACCAAAAATCTAACAAAGCAGGTTGGGGAATGGTTGCGAGGAAATGGCAAGGAATGGTTGCGAGGAAATGGCAAGGAATGGTGCTGGGGGCTTAGGTAGTTTCAATCTCAAGCTACTCAAATCCTAAGCTAGAGGAAGCAATGGCACTAGGAACTGCTATGTTACTGGCGAAGCAGCAAGGGTGGAGAAGAGTGGAATTTGAAACAGATTGTATTCAGGTGGTGAATGGGATAAGTAGGGAGGAAGACGATGTAATCATTTCAACAGTATTATCTGATATCAGGAAACTTAAGTCCAACTTTGATAAATGTTGTTTTACTTTCACCAGTAGGGTAAACAACTCTGTCAGTCACAATTTAGCTAAGATGGCTATTAACTTGAAGGTATCCGCTGAATGAAAGGATGACTTTCCAGTCTGGCTGCTTGAGTTAGCTCAAGCAGATTGTAAGGGCAGTTGCCCACCTATGATGTAATCTGGGTTAGACTGTTAATAAAATGTTGCCGTTTTGGAAAAAAAAAAACAAGTCTTAACCAATGTTTTATTCTTTTTTTTTTTTGAGTTTGGCATAAAATCAAACTCGCGCAATGAAACGATTCGCAATTGAATTAGTTCAATCGATCAATCTAATCTAATTTTGAAAACATTGGTTTTTATGGGTATTAATACATGTTTAAAGTTAGACCAACTAGCTAGTTGAATCGAGAATCAGGTCAATGTCCTACCGGTTTATCTAAGAATAAAAGAAAAAAATACATACTTAATTTTCAATGTTTAACACTTGCGTGGTTTTAATTCTTAAAATTCCAGTAAAAACAAATCTCTGTCCCCAATGTTTAGCACCTGCAGTTTTAGTTCTTAAGTTTTGAGAAGAACAAATCTATTCCAAGAAGTATACTATTTAAAGCAATTTTAAGACATTTAAAAAAAAATTTCCAATTATTGACAAAATTTAGTCATCCACAATCATGTGTCTAATAAATTGAATTTCAAAATAAAAAAGCAAAATTGCAAATAACTTTGAATAACAAGATTAAGAACTAACAACTTACGGGTCAACTATTCACAAGTACAAAAGAAAACAAGAAATTTATCAAACTACAAAATTGAAACCAATCAGAGCATGTAGGCCATCGATTTAAAACTCAATTCACTTTCTATACCCATTGCTCATGAGCAAAAACCGCTAATATTCAAATTTGCATTTAATTTAACAAATTTTTTAGTTTCATGGATAATTAGTTATCATGTGACTTCATGTGAATTAGTCTTATTATTCAAAATTAGCTATTGTTTTGGTTCTCTTTTACGAAATTTATGGAACTAGATTTGTTTTATTGAAAATTTAAGGTCTAAAATCTTACAAGATGCCCAATATTAGGGATTAGATTTGTTTTTGTCAAAATTTTAGGGGTCAAAAACCCAAGCGTCAAATAGGGGACCAAAATTACATTTCTCCCTTACTTCCTCATGAATCTAATTATAGCCCGTTTAAATCTATTTTCTTCATCTCTCTTTTATTGTTCATGATTTATTTTTTTTCATTTTTAGTCTATATGTGTGTTTATGTTTGAAAGAGAGAGGATCCCTAGAAAAAGAGTGATAATGACTATTTTGTGCTATATTTGGATGATATTTTGCTTTACTTTTAGTCATTTTTGCAATATAATAAGAAGAAAATGGTCAATTTTTGCTAGAATTGGTTGTAAGTGCAATCTAATACTTAATTGAGAATTTGTCCCTTTGACTTGTACAATTTTTTTATTTTTTGTAGGAGTTGGAAATGGTTTTCATTTTAGACAAAAATTAAGCTTGCATTAGTTTGATTGTAAGTTCTAAAGTTTGCAAGGATAACAAGTTCCAAAGGTAGTTCAAGTCACAAAAAAAAGAAAACGAAAAAATTTGTCAAAAAAGAAAGTCGTCTAGAACCCCTCCAAAGAATCCGGCCAATTTTTGGAGGGATTTGAGGCAAAATGTTTTGGAGAAATAGGGGAGGAATCCGGCCAGGAATCTGACCAATTTTTAGCCGGATTGCTGATTCCAATCAAACTTTACAGTTTTCACTTGTGCAACTTGTTTTCACCTCCATTATTTCACATCTTTTGAGGAATGTTTGACAGCTTATTTGCAGCTGTAAAGATGAGATTCTAGCAATAATTTTTTACCTTATTTCTTCAATAATGATGTGATTTATCATGGAGCCAAAATTGTTGGCTATTTGAAGCTATGTTCATATGGAAGATACAAGTTAAAGGTTTGAAGATTTCTCTGTAAATAGAACTTGTATAATTCATTTTAGAGCAAATTATCCGGATGGCTACTAAACTTTTGTGATCGTCGAGTTTTGGTCACTGAACTATTAAAAGTCTGGTTTTGGTCACTGAAATGTCTAAAGTTAAGACTCGAAGCCATTCTATTAGATTTAGTCGTTAAGTATGCCAGATCTGAGTACCCATGCGATTCCCAAAGCATAAAAATGCCGAATTTACTGCCCTCTCAATCTGCTCTTTCCAATTATCCCTGCTTCTCAAATCCAATGGCATCAAAACTTTCCCCTTCTTCTTATAAAACTGCCAGATCAAGAATACCGAGACAAACTAGTGCCTCCAGTGCAACCATCATTGCCGCCCCAACAATTTCATTCTGCTTCAGTTCCTTCTAGTGGATTTGCAGTGTCAGCAGCTACTCCACTTTCCGCACAACCAGCAAGCCAATTGCCTACATCAGCAACCAGTGCTGGCGAAAAGCTGTCTCCATATCCCTTATTTCTGCCCGATCTTATTCCTGGAATGGTAAAAAAAATGCAGATTGGTAGTGAGGTGTCTTAGTGTCCCATGAGCCCTTTGGATATACCTTTTATCCTCAAAAAACATGTATGATTGATACAGCTTTCGCCTTTCCTTCGGAGTCTTGCAATCTAATTTCAACTTGGATAGCTTGACAACCATGTCAATGGGAATATCCTCAGACTTCACCTTCTTTTGAGCGAATATTGCAGTAATTCTATACGGGGATTTGATGGGCCGGTTGTCCATAATTAGGCAAAAAGGTTGAGGTTGTCATCAGCTAGAAAGTAAAGCGGGTTTGGGAGTGAAATTTTGTAGGGTATTTGTGTCGCGCCCCATTTTTTATAAGAAAAATAAATGGTTTGAAAAGTGAATTTTTGATTGGAAAGTGAATTGTTGATTTAAAAAGAGAATGGGCCTAAATGGGACTTGTAATGCGACGATTTTGACCCAAAATAAGTTTAAAAAGGGTTTTGAAATAAAAATCGGAGTCGCCACTTGGTATTGGGTTAAGGTGTACCAAGTCACCTAAAAAAATGAATTTTTTAAAGAAAAATAAAAAAATCCCTTTTTAAACGACTCCAAGTCTACGTAAATCAAAGAAAAAGGTTCGGGAGTCACATTTGAAGAGAGGGAAGGCAAGGACGAGGTCCAAGGCACCCTCTCAACCTAGCCAAGGCTAGTTGCGCGATTTAGTCAAAGATTTTCTTGTTTTAACCAAAAGATTTATCACATTTGAACGTGCTATATGAATGCAACCCTAGATCTAGGAGGGTATCGGGGGGCAAATTTCTCTTCAAAGCTTGAATGGTGCCAGTCACATTAATTGTGACGCCCAATAATGACTCTTTGGAGAGGTCACGAATAATGCAAAAATATGAGACTCTAAGAAAAGAAAAGAAAAGAAATAATTATACAAATAGACATGTCTTAAAGGAATGCATCATGTCGGGTACGGGGGACTAATGTTCGTAACTCAATTTTCCCTTTAATAGAGGGAATACGAGCGAGCTAAGGCTAGAAAAGCCAAACTCGTCCATATCCCATATTCGAGGGGTTTCCCTAATCTAATCAAGCAAATGCACTACCCTAATCCTAAATCTAAAATGAAATGGAAGTCTAATGTTATGTATCATACAAAGGGGGCAAGTAATATACATATAAGGGAAAATATTGGGGGAAGGGTATACATATATAAGGAAAGTGTCATGCAATATGATGGAAGAGGCCCTAAAAATGAAAGTATGCATGAGATGAAGTGATTTTATCATGCAATCATGATCTAACGTGTGAAGGGCTCCTAAGGGTCTAGCATTGGACTAGCCCACATCTATGCTCTCTCACAAGCATTGGACTTGCAAGAGCTCGAGGGGACAACCATGACTAGCATTGGACTAGCCACGGTTACGTGCATTTGCATCCATCATACACATATATAAGTAATGTGCACAATTAAAGCAAGTAGACATGTGAGCACGTAATTCACATAACACATAAGCATGCATATCTAGATGCCAAAACCTAAGAAAGCGGTAACACATAGCATGTAAGCATGCAAATCACATGAGGCAAATAAAGCTAATAAAGCCCTAACTATTACATTCGGGGAAGGCCCTACTACAATCTAATAGGGGAAATAAAAAGGAATGAAACAATTAAATTCCTAACTATTACAACTGGGCATTTAAATGCCTTTCAAATAATCAAAATGAACTAAAATAAATATACGAAAATAAGACGAATAAAGCGAATAAATAAATAAATAAAATGAAAACATTCAAAAGGCATGCAATAAAACACGTAAATCACATAGGGGCACATAGGATCACGTAAAATCAAAATAAATGAGTTAGAATGTACCTCCCTTGAAGTTGGGGCCCTAATGAAGTGAAATCACTTGTTTACCCTCCAAAATAATAAAAGGGTCAAGGCATCATTTTAATTAACAAAATAATCACACGTAATGGAAATAAACATGAAATTGAATCATTCAAATAAACTAAACAACTCATATTCATCAAGTTGAAACCAACAAGGACCCAGTTGAAACAATCAAAGAAGTTAAAGGGGCCAATTTGATTGATTTTTCCAATTACTCGGGCCAAATTAGCATTATGGAAGACTTGGGAGGTTAAAATGTAATTGTTTTGGAACATTTCCGTGCAACTTCATGCAAACTACGAAGCTTATGCTTCTGCAACAACTTTCCTTATGTTATGAAGCTTCAGCAATCGAACTCGCGCGACAGGTTCTACAAGTCTCTCAGGTCGAAACTCAACCTCAAGCTTTTATCAACTTATCATTCCAAATAGTCTATCATACATGCAAGAGGATGGCAGAACCAGAAATGATGAAGATTTTCATGCAAACCAGAATTCAAACCTAGCTTTCTGTTAAAAGGGATTCGGCAGCTAGGGAGGCTTTCTACAATAATTTCTCTGCCGCAAATTTGCAGCTTCAACTCACGCAAAAGAAAGATTGCACCATAACCCAACATTTAGTTACCAAACCCACACCCATCTCCCAAACATCAATTTTAGTAGTGAGGAAACAAAAGAAATACAGCAAAGAAAGCATCAACGTTCACTTAAGATGTTGAACCAAAACATTCGTGAATACATCTCAACTCTCGGACCATGAAGCAAAGACAGCATTAGACATCTACACAGGGCGTTCCGAGACAACATCTGACAATCATGGAGGCTTATACGTAAATATCAACCAAATAGGAAATAAATCATAATCTTCGAACAAGCCCAAACTTGAACAAGCCAAGGAAAGAAACAGAATCCAATTGTCCACGCTGCTGCAACAAGTCGAGAGCTTTAAGCTTGTTGCAGCAGACTTTTATGCGCCACTCTAAGTGCAAAACTATCCTAAGACCAGGTAAACGGGCTCCTCAAAACATTCTTCCTAGTTTTCAACATAAAATTCTTAGGCTGAAACACAAAAATTCAGAAAGAAAGAGTGTGCAAAACTGGAAATAAAATTTCTGCAATTTCGCTGCTATGGGATTCATACCAAACCCAGGCAACAAAATCCAAGCAAAACATCAAGTTTTCAGACCAAAACATGAAGATTATGGAGCCCCAAGCATCAAGATTCAATCTTGGTACATTTAATATCAAATTTGTGCCATAAAATCTGAACTGCCATCGCACCAGGTGAGCAGGAAAAGTGCAGCAAAAGAAAAGAGTAACGCAGGCTAGATTCAGACGAGTTTGGCCAAGATTTAAACTTGAATGGCAAGAGTAAAGTGAAACTACATTACCTTAAAAGCTTTGGGAAGTTGAGATGATGCTGTAAGCTTGAGGGGATAGGAGCTCAAACACTGCAGCTACAACCAGATACGTTCGGCGCCGACGACGCAAGAGCTACGACTTCAGTAGGTTTAGGCTTCGATTCAAGGGCGTTTCGGCAGTTTTTCCCAAGAACTTTGTATACAAAGATTCTTCCCCAAACACCGGAGATTATCCAGATCAATTAAGGTATCCCAGAAGAGATCTCTCCGATGGAGAAAATCGCATCGCAAGGTGACGAAAATCCAGCCTCGTTCTAAAAGTTTATGCAGAAAATTTTGTTTTCCTTCGTTTCTTTCCCCAGATTTTTCTTCACTCTTTTCGCTTCTTCCTCACTTGGTTTTTCTTTCTTTGCTCAAACCCTCAGCCCGTAGCTACCTTTCTATCTCTCACTTCAGCCGCCGCACCAGATTTTGCTTTGCCGTCCTCTCGCTCGCCCTTTCGGTCTTCCTTTTCACTCTCCTTAGCCGTCACTCTCTCCTCTCCCTTTTTCCTGGCCGTCCACCTCCCAGCTTCTCCCCTTTCCTCAGCTTTTAGCTCTCTCAAAACCCTAGCCTTTTTCCCACAGCCGACCTTCCCTCTGTTTTGTCTTCCAGCCGTAAAAAAACCTACCCCTTCTCTCAGCCCTCAAGACCTTTTTGCTCCCAGCCGTCAACTCTCATTTCCCCTTCTGTTTTCACTCGTCCCAACTCTCAGCCGTCACCTTTCTCTTGGCCGAAAGCCTTTCTCTATTTCTGTCCTCTCCGCCGTCGCCCCTGCTTAGCTCTCTCTCGGTCGCTCTCTGCCTTTCCCCCGATCTTTTTTCTTGCCGTCTCCTGTTTTTCATTCAACCAGCCGCCAACCCCTCTCTCTCCCTCTCTTTCTTGCCGTCTGTTTTCATTTTAAAGGCACCCCAAAGAAACTAAACCTAAGATGAAAGGCCAAGATTTCATCCTCCAAATAGGTCCATGTGTCTTTTGATTGACTTTTCTCTTTTTTTCAATTTTATGCTGAAATGTCTAAAAATGAGATTAGTAAAACAAAAATAACATAAATAATAAATATCGATAAAGATTAAAAAATTAAATTAAAATTAAAAAAAAATAAAGCCAAATTTTGGTGTCTACAATTTGGAACAAATCTTTTGGTGAGATTTTCGTGAGGGTCAAGAGGAGGTAAATGAAACCTTTTTCTTCGTTACCATCTTCATCTTCGAGAAATTCTTACTTTTCCTCTTCTCTTGCAACTGGTTTATGGTGGGTTGCTTTGGGGTGGAGTTTTCTTCATTTTATAAGAGATTTTACTACTTTTATGACTGTTGCTTGGCTGATTCTGCCTTCAGGAGAAGGAGGATTGGTTGAAACCATGGAGATAGAAGTACGCGACTAATGAATAGACTGGAGAATGGAGGCTGTGGACAGTGGCGGAGGTAGAGGCGGTAGCTTGCTTCTACTTCCTCTAACCCAAGTTGGACTTCTTCCATTTCCTTCTCCCTCATTGCAGCAGTAGCAAATGTTACTCCTTTAGGTTTATAGAATAAGAAGAAGAAGATGGATGTCAAACTTTCTAAATTGCCCATTTCTTTTGTCTTGGGAATCGCCCGGCCACTCAGATCTGGCATACTTAACGACTCAATCTAATGGAATGGCCTTGATTCTTAACTTTAGATATTTCAGTGACTAAAATCAGACTTTTAATAGTTCAGTGACCAAAACTCGACGATCGCAAAAGTTTAGTGGCCATCCGGATAATTTGCTCTCCATTTTAAGAGAGCTTGGAGAGGGGCAAGGAACACTACAAAAATATAGTTTCTTAACTCTTTAGTTTAGGTAGTGTAGGATAGTTTAGTTTATCTTACTTAGTTCATGCTTTCTTATGTATTAGCTAGATGAAGATGAAGTTAGAAGAATAAGGCAAGGGGGAGCTCATGTGACAAAGGGTCAATCTACCTTGTCAACTCTGTATCTTGTGTAATATTCTAAGTTTAGTTAATATACAAGTTTGGATTTTATCTTCATTATGTGTTTTTAAAGTATATGCCTTGGGTTTTTGTTAAACTTTCTATAATTGTATTGTGTTCATTTCTTGGCTATTTGATGTTATTATTTTGATCAAGTTATTTAGCATGTTTTGCTCCTCTAATTATGATTAACTAGTCATTAATTGTAATAATTTTAAGGTGTTAAGTTTGCAATGAAAATTGAGATTTAACATTAGTTGAAAGAAGTGCTAAACTTAGGGAGTACACTCACAAGAGTAGAGGTGCACCTTTGTGGGTTTTGTGGCTTGTTCCATATAATTTTATAGAGGTAACAAATTTGTAGATAATTCCATAACCACGAGAATTGGTATGGATTAGTTATAGGTATAGTTGATTCACTACAAGAGTAGGTTTCACATGTATAAAGAAATTACACCATAACTAGTCGAGGTAGTAGTGCTCAATCATCCAAAAAATTGCACTTGCATGAGTAGTGTGGAATACCATGATTTAAGGAGCTTTTATTTGTTAATTTTCTAGCACATTTTAGTGTAATTTTATTTCCTTCAATTTGTTGATCATCTAAATAGTAGAGAAACTTTAGTAGTGCCAGTAGTTGTCCATTCTTCCTTGTGGATTCAACCTATAATACTCTATATTCAATCTTGACTTGTATACTTACAGAAAATTGCGTGTGGGGTGTTTAAAAATTTATAAACGTAAAATTTGACTGTGGAATGAGATTAATTATTATATGTATACCCCGCACTCATCAAGTTTTTGACGCTATTGTCAGGGAAGATTTGTGGCAATATCAGCATGAATAGCAACTTTATTAGTTTAGGCATTTTACTTGTTTTCTTGTGTTTATGGTGTCTAGTTGTATGTTTGTTGAGTTTTTGTTTGTGTATTTGTATGTGTCGAGTCATCTATTCTTCTTAACTAAACTTGTTTTAGAGTCACTTTGAAAGCATGTTTAGGGACTCAATAAGAGTAGTAAACATGGACGAATAATGCATGAGAAGTAGAAGTTTGACAATAAATTGTTATCACGTGCAAAGCTTCACAAATGGAGGTAACCAAGAAAGTTTCATATATATTTTCTTTTGAAGATGGTTTAAGGAGTTTAAAGGTTAAACTTGATTATATAACGTTAAAAGTTCAATTGGATACCATTGTGCATATGATTGATAATGTTTTTAATTCTAATAATGTGATTTGTGACTCTAACACCTCTGACCAATATTGTCCTATAGTTAACCGTCCCATTGGGCCTTGGATTTTGTTCCTGGAGATGGGTGAAACCACAACAAATGAGGAACCCAAACTCGCAGGTCATGAAGCCCTGCACCCCTCCGAAAAACCTCGGTCAAGTAGGGGACACCACGACAGGTTATTAAACCCACCTAGGACTTCCTCCCTAGTCGATGTGAGATCATTACAATCCACCCTCCTTAGGGAACCCAGCGTCCTCGCTGGCATATCGGGGTTAGGAGTCGGCTCTAATACCAACTCTAAGACCTCCGACCAATATTGTCCCACAGTTAACCGTCCCATTGGGCTGTGGATTTTGTTACTGGAGGTGGGTGAAACCACAACAAATGAGGAGCCCAACCCACAGGTCATGAAGCCCCGCATCTCTCCAAAAGGCCTCGGTCTGGTGGGGGACACCACGACAGGTTATTAAAGCCACCCTATAAGGATCGAGGACAACCTAAGAGGAGGGGTGAATTAGGTAAATTAAAAACTATTCAAGTTATGAGACACTTTTTGGCTAAATATGAAATTTACCCTCTTTTCTAGATAACCACACAATGGGGCAAATAATGAGAAAGCACAAATGCTCGTGAGTAGAAGAGATGAACAATTTATATTGCAAGATAATAAATAAAAGAGATAGAATAGCAAACTAAATTTCAAACTCCTCTTGAGTTTGAATATCACTTTATAGAGCAAGTTTCTTTAAATTGATCAATTATACACAATCTTTGTGTACAACGGAAGGATCACTTCTTCCTTACCCCAAACCACACTTGGTCAAGGTAGGAAGTTTTACTATCACTCGGATAACCCTCACAAATCTATACTATTGAAGTAATTTTCTCATACAAGAAAAGCTTATACGAAATCTACATAACTAAGAGTACAAATCTTCTTTGAAGAGAATTTTCACACTAAAATTGCTTTAGATCTTTTGTAGTCTCAATGTGAAAAAGTGTTTTGAAGTGGTTGATTTTACTCTATTTATATGAGACCAAAAAGTTCCTCCATGAATGCTTCCAACGGATAGAAGGTAGCTGAAGAGTCAACTAGCCGTTGGTAGTGTCGGATGTCCGATAGTCTTGTTTCTTGCGTCCGACAACAGACAGTGAGCAAAAGAGATTTTCTTTAATTCTTTCAGACGCCCGGTACCTTCAAAGCTTGCGTCCGAAAGTAGATGGTAAAGTTGAGAAATCTTCTTCAATTCTTTCGGACGTCCGGTACCTCCAGTGCTCTGCGTTCGAAGTGTTGCCCAGTTTATCGGACGTCTGGTGCTCTAATTTTTTGCGTCCGATCAAGATCAGTGAGTTTAGAGAAAATGTTTTAATTCTTTCGGGCATCCGGTGATGGAGTTTTTCATACGTCCGAAGTTACTCAATGATTGTTGGACGTCCAATCCAATCTTTACGAGCGTCCGACAGCTTCAGCAATCTTTATCTTTTCTAATTGCGCTTAATCTTTAAATTTGATTTGCTCAATTGCTGAAAAGATCTTTAAGGAGAAAATTAGTAACAAAAGCTAGGGACTTAGATTTACAATCTCCTCCTTTTTGATGATGACAAAACAATGGATGGAGAGAAAGAGGAAAAAAAAAAATCATTGAGTCAAAACTCCCCCTTACTTAATGCATAATGTTTAAAAAAAAATGTAAGTGCCACTCCCCCTCAGAATAACTCCCCCTCACACATATACCAAAAGACTCAAAAACTTCCCGGCATTCCATTTTCTTATCATCAATTTCTTCCCCTTTTTGTCATCATTAGATGATTCAAATCCAGTATCCAATATCCAGAAATACAACATCAGTGTCATCAACAGCATCATTAACCAAGAATACCAAACAATATCAGCAATCATCAATATCAGCAATCAATATCAGAAATCAGCAGTCACAGGGATACCAATCATTTAGCGTTGATACATAGAGTTAACCGAACAAAAGTAACCAGAAACCATTCAAAATATTAAAGTTAACCAAAGTTTACAAACCAACAGAGTTAACAAAATAACCAGAATCTTGAGTACAGAGTACTTGAAATGTTAAAATGCAGAAGATGCAAATATCTATTATGAGATGCCATCCTAAACATAAAGTGCAAGTGCCTAGAAGTGCCTAAATTGTAATCTTGGATGATCCAGACCTCCTTTTTGCTAGGTGAAACTGAGCAGGATCCACTTCTTCCTCTTTAGTTTCCTCATCATCATCACTGTCTTCATTTGTTGGAGCCTTTCCGTTGTCTTGTGGCTGAGAACTGGAAGTATGAATCTCTGGAGTGGATTCAGTATGTGGAGTTTGCTTAGTTGGCTCAGTCCTAAGCTCCTTTTGATGTATATTCTTATCTTCTTGAGGGATAGGAGGCACAAGCAAGTTCCTTTTGTCAATGAAAGTGGTTTGTTGTTCAGGTGACATGGTCATCATCAAACTATTTTCAAGAAGTAGGATGTGTTCTTTGAAATCCTCAAGTAAGGAAATGACCTATGAGTGGATGAGGAAGGCTGAGTGAATGATTTTCTGGAATGAATTGTAAAAGGTGAAACAAACTGAGACTGGTTTCGAGGAGTTCTAGGGGTGACAGGAGTTTTATGATGACTCTTTGTCCTAAACTCCAAAACAGTTTTCTCGTAGCACCATTTACCATAAAAAAACATCAAATTTTTTCTTTCAAAGTAAGCTTTTGAAAAGACAGTGGATGCACTTTCTTTTGGTGACACCCCAGTGAAAGGAATTTTAAAGTGAGCAAAGATTGGTTTTTACGGCTATCAGTGCTGATTTTGAGTAGAAATTTGCACATTACAAAACCAAAATCAATGCGGACTTTTTCAACAAAGCAATAAAACAAGTAAAACTCCATTTGGTTGGCATCTGTCCTATGACCATCAGTAGTAAACAACAAATTTGAAATTATTGAAAAGATAATCAGATTTTGGGGACTGAGATCCTTCAATCTAGCCTCAGTAGGAGTGTTAAAGTGTGTTTGAAAATAAGTCATCAGCTTTGCAATATGAAAATGATGATAGGCAGAAGGAAACTCTTCATATGAGAAAAAGTTTACAATTTTTCCTTTGAAACCATCTTCAATTTTGGTTTTCAAAATAGCATTGACAATATCAGGATTGACAGCAATATCGACTGAATTGACTCGAGAAACAAAATCAGTGTGTGATCTATCATTTCTAAGATTAGTAAAGAATTGATGAAGCATGTCAGGGTAATAGGTATTGGGAATGGTCAGAATATGAGTCCATTTTTGGAAAGTAAAAAGTTCAAGAGCAGGTTCAAGGTCAAGCTTACGGAATTCAGAAGGGATAATGGTTCTCTGAGTGATGAAACCCTTCTGAGAAATCCATTCGAACCTCTCCCTGGCATCATCATCGATAAATTTGGGTAATGGAGTGGGTTCTTTTTCAGGTTGAGCCTCAGATTGTGCTCTGGCAGAACGCTTCTTCTTTCCAATGCATTGACCAGTTGGCACAACAGTCTGGACATTAGACCTTGTTCTTGGTGACTTCCTGGTAGAAGGTTCAGCAGATTGTTGTTCCTCAGCATTTTGCTCATCAGTTTGATGTTTCTCAATTTGCACAACAGACGGCTCAGTAGCTTTCCGTGCCTTAGTTTGAGCAGTTTGTTTGCCTCTGGCCGACTGTTTCCTTTTTTCACCATGAGTCGTAGTTCCCTTTTTGGGTGATTTGGTGGTGAAATGTTCGACCACTTTCACATCTGCATCTATAAGTCGGGTAGTGCGTTTGGCACTAGCAGATCCACCTCTGATTCTAACCATAATGATATGCAAGGTATGATGAACTGAGAGAATGATGCAAATGTGTATGAGATAGACTTAGAGTGCAGTATTGACTACAATGTGTGCTTGAATCGTCCAGAGAGAGTGAATTTTGAGTGACTAGGATTTCGATTGAAAATTGGGATTTGTGTGGTGGTTGGTGGTTAGAGGTGTTTATGAGGATTAATGAACGAGCAAAGGGGGTGTGATGATGTTGGATAGATCAATTTATTGGAACTTGTTCAAAGGAGAGATAAATTTTGAAATTTGAAAGTGGGAGGAGATGAAGGATTGCGTCCGATATAACGGTTAGAAGAGTGAACTGAATGAAGGAGAAGACTGACTTATAACAAGCATTTTTTTGTGTCAAACAGCTGAATGAAGTGAAGCTTCCGAAACTACCGTTCAAAACAAAATTTTCTAGAAAAAGGGCTTAGAACACTGTCGGACGTCCGTTTATCAGGTATCGGACGTCCGATAAAGTGTGACCAGATAATTTTTCAGAAAAACTTTTCAACAACGCCCAATTTTATTCTCAAAAATACAAACTGATCCAGTGGAAGGGTTTTTGTGAGAATGTCAGCACTTTGATCTTTTGAGCAAACATATTGTACACAAATTTCACCTTTTTGGACGAGATCTCTAATGAAATGATGCTTTATCTCTATATGCTTTGTCCTAAAATGTTGAATGGAATTTTTTGTCAAATTTATGGCACTTGTATTATCACAATACATAGGCACACAATCATATACTAATCCAAAATCATTTAAGGTACTTTTCATCCACATTAATTGA
Source organism: Coffea eugenioides (assembly GCF_003713205.1). Taxonomy (NCBI): domain Eukaryota; kingdom Viridiplantae; phylum Streptophyta; class Magnoliopsida; order Gentianales; family Rubiaceae; genus Coffea; species Coffea eugenioides. Next base: position 31,774,653 of record NC_040041.1, read on the forward strand.
GCATAACATGCACCGGCGGCAACATATTCCGCTTCGGCCGTAGACAAGGAAATAGCATTTTATTTTTTACTTAACCAAGACACTAAGCAATTACCAAGAAAGTGGCATGTACCACTTGTACTCTTTCTACCTATTCTAGATCCACCAAAGTCAGCATCCGAGAAACGACATAAAGGAAATTCATGACATCTAGGATACCAAAGACCATAGTTCAGTGTTCCTTTCAAGTATCTAAAAATTCTTTTCACAGCAATCAAGTGAGATTCTTTTGGACAAGATTGGAAATGAGCACACAAGCAAACAACAAACATGATATTAAGTCTACTTGCGGTTAAATAAAGTAAGCTGCCAATCATACCTCTATATTTCTTTTCATCAACATTCATATCTCCTTCATCCTTGTCAAATTTGGTAGATGTGTACATTGGTGTTCCAACTTGCTTTGATTCCTCCATATCGAATCTTTTGAGCAGTTCCTTGGTGTATTTAGTTTGATTAATGAATGTTCCTTCCCGAGTTTGTTCCACTTGAAGCCCAAGAAAGAAATTCAATTCTCCTATCATGCTCATCTCAAACTCTTTTTGCATAATAGTGGAAAAATCTTGCACAAACACTCATTAGTAGTACCAAAAATAATATCATCAACATATATTTGTACAATTAGTAGATCATTGGAGCATTGTTTGGTGAAAAGAGTGGTGTCTACAATGCCCCTTTTAAAACCATTTTCAATCAAGAAATCACTTAAGCGTTCATACCATACTCTTGGAGTTTGCTTTAAACCATACAAAGCTTTTGAAAGTTTAAACACATGATTTGGAAAATTTTATTTGCAAAATCGGGAGGTTGGTCAACACATATTTCTTGATCAATAAAATCATTTAAGAAAGTACTTTTAACATCCATTTGAAATAATTTAAAATCCTTGAAACATGCAAATGCCAAAAACATTCTAATTGATTCTAATCTAGCTACGGGAGCAAATGTTTCATCAAAGTCTATTCCTTCTTCTTGAGCATACCCCTTAACTACTAGTCTAGTCTTGTTTCTCACCACTTCACCTTTGTCATTTATTTTATTTCTAAACACCTATTTTGTGTCAATAATAGGTTGATTTTGAGGTCTTTCAACTAATGTCCACACCTTGTTCCTTTCAAATTGGTTTAGTTCTTCTTCCATAGTTAAAATCCAGTTTTCATCTTTCAATGCATCAATAACATTTTTTGGTTCAAAATGTGAGATCAAAGAAAAATTGTCCATCAATTGTTTTGAAGAGGAGCGAGTTCTTACCTTTTCTTATGGATCACCAATAATGAGCTCCTTAGGATGATTTTGAACAAACTTCCAAACTTTTGGAAGATCCCTAGGTGCATTATCATGATTGTCATTTTCTTCCAGTGCTTGACTGTCTTGGGGATCATCTTCCTTTGAGATCTCTTCTTGTGGAGTATTGTTTTGATCATGAATTGTGAGTTTCTTAAGTCCTTCTTGAACACCTACATCATCATCCTCACAACTACTCTTGAAAATATCATCATTATATTTATCAAAAGTGACATGTATGGCTTCTTCAATAACAAGAGTCCTTCTATTATAGACTCTAAAATCTCTTTTGTTCTCACAATATCCCAAGAAAATGCCTTCACCAGATTTCTTGTCAAAATTTTCAAGCTGTTCCTTGATATTTAAAATAAAGCATTTGCAACCAAAGACTTTGAAATAACCAACAATTGGTTTTTTATCAAACATTAACTCATAAGAGATTTTGTTCAAAATAGGTTTCGAAAGAACTCAATTCATAGTATAGCAAGCGGTATTAACGGTTTCGACCCAAAAATATTTTGGCAAGTTACATTCACTCAACATGGTTCGTGTGGTTTCTTAAAGAGTTTTATTCTTTCTTTCAACAACATCATTTTGTTGAGGAGTTCTAGCAATTGAGAATTCATATGTGATTCCATTGTTATCACAGAATTTTGAAAAATCACAAAATTTAAATTTCGAACCATTGTCACTTCTAATTTTGATAATTTTCAATCCAATCAGATTTTGAAACAAAATTTTTAAAAGTATCATCCTTGTGACCAAGAAATATCACCCAAGTGTATCTAGAATAATCATCAACAATAATCAAACAATATTTTTTACCACCCAAGCTAGCAATTTATGTAAGACCGAATAAATCAAGATGTAAAAGATCCAACGGTTTTGAAGTAGAAACACAATTCTTAGGTTTGAAGGAAACTTTTACTTGTTTTCCAAATTGACAAGCATCACAAATTTTGTCCTTTTTAAAATTCATTTTTGGTAAACCTCTAACAAGTTTCTTTTTGGAAATTTCTTTTAACAAATTCATATTGAAATGACAAAACCTTCTATGCTACAACCAAGGGTCTTCATTTGCAACTTTAAGACATTTAAGATTAGAAGAATCAACATTTTCAAGAATAACTACATAAATGTCATTCACCTTTTTTCCCTTGAAGATAATATTGAATTTTGAGTCAAGAACAAGACATTCATGCTTTTTGAATAGCACAAACAGATTTCTATTACACAATTGACTAACACTCAACAAATTATAACTCAACTTGTCAACTAGAAAACTATTGTGAACAAAAGTTTGATCATTCTTATCAACATCTCCAACTCCAACTGTTTTGGCTTTGTTATCATCTCCAAATGTTACTTTTTCACTTGATTTTGACTTGAACTTGATGAATTGTGATGGATCACCGGTCATATGTCTTGAGCATCCACTATCTATGAACCATTTTGATTCATTAATGATATTCACCAAACTCACCTACACAAGAGTTCACAAGATGATATTTGGTACCCATTTACTTTTTGGATTCTTGAGAGTTAGCATTATGTCTAACTATCCACATACATTTCATGCCATTTCACATATTTTTTCTTACATAGCAATTATTCTTTATGTGACCAACTTGGCAACAAAATCTACACATAGTCAGCGAATTGCTTACAAAGACATGTTTAACAAATCTGACTTGCCTTCTTTTATAGATGTTAAATTCGTTTGCATTAGAATTCAACCTTTTCTTATGAATATCAAAGTGAGGTTTTGATTCATTCTTTTGAAAACAGTCTTGTTTCTTGTGTTTAAACAACTCATTTAGACCATCCATTCTTCTTTTCATGTCACCTTGTTTCTTTTTGAACAACTCACACAACTTTGTTTTTCTATCAAGCTCAAAAAGTAGGACATTCTCATCCTTTTTTAAGTAGTCATTTTCAGCTTTCAGATTTTGTTTTGTCGAAAAAGATTTGCAATGTCTTGAAGCAAAAAACTAATTTTCTGTTTTAGTTCTTTGTTTTTAGCATAAGATTCTTTCAAACTATTATGCAATCTCTTAATGAAAGACTCAACATCATCATCAGATTCATCATCACTAACAGGTTGAGAGTTGCAAGTAGTTACCTCATCATCACCAATAGCCATGAAAGTCATTTGAGCAGATTCCTCTTCCTCTTCAATATCAGCATCCGAGTTGCAATCATTCCATGTGATTTGAAAGTTGTTGAACTTTGATTTTTGTTCAACTTTTCCTTCTTTCTTCTTCTTTATTGGACACTCACTCATGTAGTGTCCAAGTTGACCGCATTCAAAGCATTTGTTCGCTTGCATTTTATTTGCCTCTTGTTTTCCTTTGTTTCTTGCATTATTGAACTGATTTGGAAATGTATTGCTAGATCCTCCTCTTCTAAATCTCCTTTTGTTGAGGATTCTTTTGCAATTTCTTGTGATGAGAGCAAGATCATTGTCATCAATTTTCACATCTTCTCCATTCAAGAAATTCGAATCATCTTCATCTTGAGAAGCTTTTAGAGTAATGCTCCTTCTCACTTTTGCATCTTCTTCCTCTTGCACCTTAGACTTAAGTTTCAACTCATAAGAAGTTAGAGAATTAATGAGAGATTCAATAGGCATAGAATTTAGATCTTTAGCCTCTTTAATGGCTGTCACCTTACTCTCCCAATCTTTGGTCAAGGCGTTCAAAATCTTTCTATTTTTCTCACCTAGTGTGTATTTTTTTTCCAACACTTCTAAATCTTTAATAGATCATTGAATCTACAATACATCTTATCAATGTTTTCATGAGATTCCATCTTAAATGATTCATTCTTAGTAACTAGGATTGATTTCTTTTATTCTCTTACATTCTCACTCCCTTCATGGATCTCTCTTAGTTTATCCCAAATCTCTTTCGCAGATTTACAGTCCTTAACTCTAATAGACTCATTTGAATCTAAAGTACTATATAATACATTCATAGCCTTGGCATTCAAAGAGAGGTGAGTTCTATCTTTAATAGTCAACTCATTTCTGATTTTTGGTCTTGGTCTATGAGTGACCTCATCAATTATAGAGGCATCAAACGGACCTTCATTAACAATAAACCACAGTTCAATATCAATAGATTGCAAGAAGGTAATCATTCTTTTCTTTCAACTCACATAATTGGATCCATTAAATATTGGGGGTCTAGTGACAGATTGTCCTTAAAAAATATGACATTGTTGGTTGTCATTTTTACTCCAAAGTCGATTGAGCTTAATCTCTAGGAGACCAAGCTCTGATACCAATTGTCAGGATCAAACGCTTACCATTGCACCAAAAGCTATAGCTTTTAGCAAAAGTGCAACTTTATTTTCGTAACCACAATGGCAGCGCAAAGTATCGTACCACGCTCGGCCAGCATGAGGGGCTACACCCCTGGGTGCCACGGACTGGGCGATTAGTCCCTTCGAGTCGGGATCTGAGGGATGTTCCTGATTAGGGCAACAATCACTCCCCCATCAACAGCCAGGGAGACTCGAACCCGCGACCTCGCTCTGATACCAATTGTAAGGATCGAAAACAATCTAAGAGGGGGGTGAATTAGGTAAATTAAAAACTAATCAATTATGAGACACTTTTTGGCTAAATATGAAATTTATCCTCTTTTCTAGATGACCACACAATGGAGCAAATAATGAGAAAGCATAAATGCTCGTGAGTAGAAGAGATGGACAATTTATATTGCAAGGTAGTAAATGAAAGAGATAGAATAGCAAATCAAATTCCAAACTTCTCTTGAGTTTGAATATCACTTTATAGAGTAACCTTCTTCAAGTTGATCAATTATAACAAATTTTTGTGTACAACGGAAGGATCACTTCCTCCTTGCCCCAAGTCACACTTAGTCAAGGTAGGAAGTTTTATTATCACTCGGATAACCCACACAAAACTACACTATTGAAGTAATTTTCTCACACAAGAAAAGCTTATACGAAATCTGCACAACTAAGAGTACAAATCTTCTTTGAAGAGAATTTTCACACTAAAATTGTTTTAGATCTTTTGTAGTTTCAATGTGCAAAAGTGTTTTGAAGTGGTTGACTTTGCTTTATTTATATGAGCCCAAAAAATTCCTCCATTAATGCTTTCAACGGATAGAAGGCAGTTGAAGAGTCAACTAGCCGTTGGTAGTGTCGGACGTCCTGTAGTCTTGTTTCTTGCGTCCGACAGCAGGCAGTGAGCAAAAGAGATTTTCTTTAATTCTTTCGGATGTTCGGTACCTTCAAAGCTTGCGTCCGAAAATAGATGGTAAAGTTTGAGAAATCTTTTTCAATTCTTTCGGATGTCCAATACTTCTAGTGCTCTGCGTCCGAAGTGTTGCGCAGTTTATCGAATATCCGGTGCTCTAATGTTTTGCGTCCGATCGAGATTAGTGAGCTTAGAGAAAATGTTTTAATTCTTTCGGACATCCGGTGATGGAGTTCTTCATGCGTCTGAAGTTGCTCAATGATTGTTGGACGTCCGATCCAGTCTTTACGAGCATTCGACATATTCAACAATCTTTGTCTTTTCTAATTGCACTTAATCTTTGAACCTGATTTGCTCAATTGCTGAAAAGATCTTTGAGGAGCAAATTAGTAACATCCATTTGTTTTGTGAACATCAAAAGCTAGGGACCCAGATTTACACGCCCAAGACTTTCTCCCTAGCCGATGTGGAATCATTACAGTGACTTGTGTGGAGGTCATGATGCTACTCATACATGTAATCAAGTACAAAATATGGATTATTATGATGAATTTGGGCATTGCAATCTTTATTTTGATCAATATGGTCCTAATTGGGATAATTCTTATACTTACGGTTGGGATAATCAATATAATTATAGTGATTCTTCACGTTTTTATGATTTCCAACCTAATTGTGTCCAACAAGATATTAAGTCATCTTGGGAATTAGCAATTGAAAGGTTAGCTAATGCACCTTTATCTTGGGAATTAGAAAGTGAAACATTAGCTAATGATTCTAAACCGTCTTACGAGTTAGCCATAAAAAACTTTTCTAATCAATTAGATTTAGATATATAAAGGCTAGCTAATGCGACTTTTGACCGTTTTAATAAGTTTGAGGATCGATTAGATGAATTAGTATCTCACTTAGGTAGAATTCAAGACTAATTGTGTGATTTATGTGAAGTTATTTCTTCTAATCATATGCAAATTGGCCCTATTATGAATGGTGGGAATGTTGGATGTAAAAGTGGATTGCATTTTGATGAAAATGATAAATCTAATGTGAGTTTCAATAAAAAAATATCTATTTCACATGATAATACCTTTGGAGCTAATTTTGAATCTCAAGAGGTGAGTATTAATAAATCATTTTTAACCCCTCTTAAGAATTGTGTTGATAGTATAAGTTTTAAAGGTATTATTACTTGAGAAATCTTCTTAACATCTCTTTTGGTGAGTACTCAAATGATGCACATTCAAGATAATATCCATAAATCACTTGAGATTAATAAGTCATTTCCATCTCTTTTATCATTAGAACATGTGACTTTTGTTATCGAGCCACCATTTATTCTTCCACCACATCCTAAAATGGTGGATTACTCATTAACAAAACCTATTTAAAAAATAAGGTTATATAGTCAAGCTAATGATTATAAAGAATCGCTTGTTGGGAGGCAACCCAATGATCTCTTGTTTTAGTAGGCTTTAGTTGTTTGATTAGTATTTTTGTGTGTTTTGTAGGTTGCAACAACAAGGGTTCAAGCAAATCATGTCAACTGCAAAGTGTCTATATTGAGGCAAAAAGGGAGTTTTCATGTTCATTTGACGCATTTCATGTATTTAAAGTGTTTCATGATAGAGTTATATTAATGCATGATCATATGTTTTCTAGTGTATTTGGTTTAGAAATATGCATTTTCAATGTTAAAAATGGATTTGGTTCAACAAACATGAAAATAGTTTGATATCGGGTGAAATGCAGAATTTGGCCAAGAGAATTAGAGGAAAAACTGTAGAAAACTGCAGTTTTCTATAGTAAATTTGGCCAAATTCCGGCCGGATTAACGGGGCAGCAAAAAATTTTTTCTTTCTAGCTTTCTGGCTAGAATCCGGCCAACAATCTGGCCAGCAATCCAGCTAGAACCTAGTTAGATTCTGGCAATTTTTTTATACTCAAGACGAATTCGTTGGTACTTCATTTCTTCCTTCTTTTCCTTTTTCACCCAACACACGTTCACATCGAAAGCATATACCACGCTTAAAACCCCACTTTTTACCATTTATCTTCAAATAAATTTCACCGAATCATCTTCCATACCCTCTAGAGTAGTTTTCATGGTTTAAAATCTTTCAAAAACAACTCCAAATTTGGATTCAAGTTTCAAGTGAGATAAGGTTTCATCCTCCTGTATCTTTCAATTGGGCCCGAATTGGAGTGCATTTCTAGGGGGATTTGACATCATTTGCATCTCTAATCATCACTCAACTAGTTTGAGGTAACACATCATCACTAAACTTTGTCTTTTGATTATTACCATTTATGAATATTTCCTATCTTGTTGGCAATTTCGAATTTCTTGTCTTTATGAAGTTTGATGATTTTTATTGCACTTGTTCATGTTGTTGATGATTATTGATGATGAATAAATCATGAATTGTGAATATTTGGTGAATTTGGTGAATTTTAACTAATTTTATGTTTAATTCGGTTTGGTGAAAAAGTTATATATTAAATGGCCAATGTAGTGTTTTAATTAGCTTTGTGGGAGTTTAGATATTCATTTGAGTCGTCTAAATTACCTAATTGTATGAGAATGTGCATCAGTTGAATAATTTCTTGAATTCTTAGGTAATTCTACAAGATGAGGTGAATTGAAAATGACCTTAATGGATAAAATTCATGAATACACTTATGATCTTTGTGGTCCAATGGTTTTTAGTATTTCATTGATTTCTCAAGAAGGTAATTTATATGTTCATTTGGTGTGTTTGTCTCTATTTTGGGATTAATTTTGCACTTGTTGAACTTTGGGAAAATTGATCATTGGTGACAAAATGCATAAATGGAACTTACTTTGTTTATCATTATGGGTATATTTTGTGAAATTAGCTTCACTTTTCTTTGGATTTTAATGCATATACTTATTTTATATTTTTATTATCTTTGAACATTGTATTGGTTCCACATGCTTGATCTCTTTTCTTTTTTTCCTTGATTTGCATGTTTACTTCGTGATGATTACAAGTTTTTACTCTTAAGAAATTGTTTTATTTTAATTTTATCTTTTAAAGTGGTGCATTAATTGAACTCTCCTTTCCTTGTCAAATAAGGTTGAAAATTTATCACATGGCCATGGAAGGATAGCGTAAGTTAATGAGAGGAGAATTATCTCTTACTCTTTATTTGTTTTCCTTTTCTTACATTGAGAACAATGTAAAGTTTAAGTGTGAGGGAGGGAATAATTGGCTTGCTATTTTGTGCCATATGATGATGTTTTGCGGATTTAAATTCATTAGAAATGTTGGAATTATATTTGAAATAATTGCAATGTGAAAATTTTTTGTCAAATTCGGATTTGCCAATAAGGAGTTTTGTCCTAAAGGAAAATTCTGTCAAAATTTTTTCAAAATTTTCACTAAAGCCCAAAAACTTTTAAAATTTTTGCTATTTTGTTTAAAAAGGGTTAATTTGTTCCAACCTTAAGCATTGTGATTCTCCCACTTATTGAAACTTTATATGAATTTTGAAAAATATAGTCCTCAGTTAACTTGAAAATGGTTATTATGCAATTAGAATTTTTGCATTTTAGAAAGTATGTCTTGTAATGTGACGCCCCCACCTCTCCCTAAGGCGAACCCTAGGGTATCAGTGGGACGCCTGCCTAACTCTCGTTATGACTCATGCACTCGTTCTAACTTAATACAGAACCACAAGTCAACCATTGACTTAGAATCGAGAAGTACATCGAATATATAAGTCTAAAAACTCCCAAAGTTACCATTGTAATTACAATCCAAAACACTCAATTATAACAAAATTTACACTTTAAAAGTCTGCAATATCATACAAAAGATATGCTAGTTTCAACCAAAAGCCGCTAGTCTAAAATCTCCAATTTCCACCTCCAAAACCTTTTAAGAAAAACAAACTTAAAGGGATGATCTAACGCTTAGTGAGGCCAAGAAAATTAAGCAAGTAAACAAGTAGTACCAATCAATTAAATGGCATACTTGAAAGCAACTTTAACATGAACTTTCATTTAAGTGCACAAGTAGGAGATAAACACACATGAAAGGATACAGGAGCTCTTAGAGCTATTTTCACGTCTCGACCGATTCAAGTCACTGGGGGTTGACCTCTGTCAACTCAAGAAGCAACATGACCGTAGCTCTCCACTTACTTCCTCCATCCAACATTATACCCACTCGAATCCGGAACCAAACAAGCATGAGGTGGCGATACTATTTGAGTATACCAAGCGAGATCTCAAAAGATCAAGTTACAATATTTCTCAAGGTTCACCAAGTTTCTTGACCAAACCCTTGCCGGCTTGAGTTACTAGGTTAGCCAATAGGTTTGGGCGTCCCCACAAGCACGAGTGGTCGATGAGACAACGCTCCAATCGACTTAAAATCAGTCATAATACTGAGTCGGTATGAGAGGCACCTCCCACCCGAATAGGGTGTGGTACATGCTGCCGCTCAGAGAATCAATTATAGCACTGAGTCGGTATGAGAGGCACCTCTCACCCGAATAGGGTGTGGTACATGCTACTACTCAGTGCTCACGAGTTAAAACAGGTTCGAGTACAAGTGCAAGTCATGCACATTCATTTTTCAAGTAATGAGCATTCAAGAGGTAGAGAATGAGGGCGATAAAGTACACACTTGTCTCGGCAAAATCACAAGAATCACATAGCACTTGTACAATTATGATTTCAATCATAATAACAGGAAACATGCACTTGACACACACCAAAAATCATGGCAAAGCAAGGACAAAAACAAGAGGTCAGACAAGCTCCTCGGCGTCCACGAGACCACCTGAGAAATGCACAACCACTGTTACCTAGGTACTCGACCAAGGTTAATAAGAAAATATCCTCTTGCTACCCACGCTCAAAAGTTACATGTTCAAATCGAAGTAAAAGAGATTTGCTCGCTTAATCATTGAAATAATACTCAATTAAAATTTAAAAGTCGCTTTCGAGTCAAGTCATGGCAAGAAATCTCAATTCCTTAACTTTTGGCACGAAAATCGAGAAAAAGAAAGATGGTTTTGGGGAAGATGGTTTTCATATTTCAAAACTTCTAATCCTATGCCCAAGTTTTAGAATATAAAGGAGCGTTCATGTTGTCAAATCTTATGGAGTCAAAATCCATCAAAACGCTACTTATTTTCATAGTAAATATTGTGGCTAAAAGTTCCAAGTTTAAAATATGAAGCTAGTGAAACCCCTCAAGAAGTACTCTAGCTAAAACTTGGAACTTTGGTTCATTTTCATGAAAATGAAAATAAGTAGCCACAATATGAAATTTCTCTTTGAAATGAAGGGCATAAGACTAGGGAGTGAAAATCCAAGGGCATAGGACTAGGGAGTGAAATCCATTTTTTAAGTATGAAATGAAGTGCAAATAACCAAGAAAGTTATGCTTGTAACCTAGAAAATGTTTCCAAGTGACTTTGGAGTGTTGTCACTTTCCAAGGAAAAATTCAGTTTTGGGCAACCTTCTTTAAAAAATCATAACTTGAGTTTCATAAGTCCAAAATTTGCAAATCTTAAACCGTTGGAAAATAGACTCAATGAACTAAAACTTTTAGAAGACACTTTTTTCAGATTCAAATCCGAAATCAGTCAAATCTTAGCTCCAAATCACTGTTTTAGGAAGAGCAGAGCAAACAATCTTGCATTTTTAGTGAAATTTGGAAATTTGGCAAAATTCAAAGAAATAGAATCAGCCCTTGAAATTTATACCACTGAAATAATTCCAAGTCTAGTTTCAAATGCAATAAGTGGAATCATTTCGGATGTTTCTACACCAAGATACAACAGTTTCATAAATGCTGATTTTTGAAACTTGGTTCACGAATTTCCAGCTTTGGAGCACTCGACATAGTTTCAAAATCAGGTCATAAATAAGGGTTCACAAGCTCAAAATTAGCGTGGTTTATGGTGTTGAAAACTAGATTCAAAATGCTAAAAATCATTAGAAGAAACTGTCTTCAAATTCGTTTCACAAGGGGGACAAAAGTGAGCTACAAACTGCAGCTGTGCAGGTCCACCGGTAAAACAATAGGAGAAATTCAATCAACTTTGCCGGTTCATTACGGCTCATAGAAAATGAATTAGCAGGTGTATTTTATACTTTTAGAAAGCTCTCGGAGTCTAGTTTCATATGCCACAAACGGCACTTGATTTTGACTCCTGTACGAAAAATTATGGCCTGTTGAGTATACACTGGACGGCTATACTGATTAGAATTTTTCCAGGTTTGCTTCCTCACTTTAACCTAACCTTTTCTCAACCAAATGAAATGCTTTTTGGGAGATAATTTACACACATATACACCAACATATAACAAGCATTTTGGCATGAAAATAATCACAAAATTTGAAATTAAAATGAGGAAAACTGAATCAGCAAAAATTAGACAGTTCATGCTCTTCTTTCTCTTCAACTTTTCTTTTCAACTTTCACAACCAAAACCAAGTTGCCATTCACTGAAAAAACAACCAAACAAACAATAACTCCTCAAGGCCACTACCTAAGAATCCACCTCAAGACATCTACATAAAGTCAAGGTTCAAGGAACCCATCAACAACCCAAGCTTAACTTCGTTAAAACTAACCAAATTCTAACTAAGAGATGAAAGAAAATGAGGGTTTTGAGGGGTTTTACCTTCTTCCCAAGAGTAGTGAGCAAGACTACAAGAAACAAGTTCTGAACCACCAAGTATCTTCCTCCTCCAAGTCTCCTTCTAAGCTTGAGTGATGATCCAAGAAGATGAGCAAGATTGGAGTGAGTTTTGGGAGCAAAAAGGAAGAAGATGAAGCTGAAAATTTTTTGGTTAAAATTGGAGAAGGGATGGCCGGCCAAGGGAGAAGAAAAATTGGAACTTTCTTGGCTAATTGGGAGGTGAAGTGCACGGCCAAGGAAGAAGAAAGAAAGGGAATGAAATGTTTGGTCAATTTTTCTTTTACTTAAAGGCTAAGAGTAGACCAAATCAAGGTCAAAGTTCCATGGATGTTGCGACAATTGTCCTTCCAAGATTAATCCTCATCCTATTATCTTCTAATCACTAAAATATCTAACTAATTTCTAATTATTTCTTAACACCTTATAAAATAATATTCCTTAGTACAAAACTTCTTTTAATCTTCAAAAATTTATTACACTTACCGTATTAGCGGGTCCCACTTCCATAATGCACTTCAAATTTAATATGCACTAACTTATATATGAAAAATGATTTAAAATGTGATTCACTTGTAAAAATATCTAGGAGATTAAGACAATAAAATAAAGTATAGAAAATGTATTCGAAGAAATAAAATAAAATAATATAAAATAAGAAAATTTTCGGGACCTCACATGTAAGGTAAGAAAAAATATGCCTATAATTTTGCATGCTTAATGAGATTTCTCTTCTTTACTTAATTTTACAAATAAATGATTGATATAGTCAATAAAAACTATACTCTTTCTTTGATTATTGTTATGTATTTGCTAAGAGGGAATGTTTATTTATTGTCTTTTACTTTAAAAAAGAGAAAAAAAAAGACTAAAAAAAAGAGACAAAAAAAGAAAAAAAAAGAATAAGAGTTTTTATTCTATTCCAATGATTCTTGTACCAAGTAACCAGGGGTTGGTATCTACAAATATCAACAGTCGTGTAAGAAAGTACTCGAATTAAGAGTATGCATAGCAACGTGTGTAAGGATCGAAGACAACCAAGTGAAAGAGATAAGCAGTGTAAAGATCACAAACGTAACAATAAATAAATAAAAAGGAAAGAATTGCAAACCAATTAACTACCCAACTCCTCTTGAGCTTGTAGATTAATTCAAATAAGTTTCTTCAAATTGATGAATTACAATCACTCTTGCATACAAATGAAGGTTCACCTCCTCCTTGCCCCGAACACCACTCGATCAAGCTAAAAAGTTTTACTATCCCTCAGGACAACCTTCACAGAACTACACTAATGAAGTATTCACTCACAAATGAAAAGCTTACAATGAATCTCACACCACTAAGACTACAAATCTTCTTTGAAGAGTATTTTCTCACTAAAATCACTCTAGATCTTTTGTATCTTCAGTGTGCAAAAGTTGTTTGATGTATCTGACCAACCACTATTTATATAGGACCAAGAAAGTGCCTCATTAATGCTTCCAACGGATAGAAAGTAGCTGAAGAGTCAACTAGCCGTTGGAGTATCGGACGTCCGGTACTCCTGTTTTATGCGTCCGACAGCAGACGGTGAGTTTGAAAAATTTTCTTCAATTCTATCGGACGTCCAGTGCAAGCTCTTTGTGCGTCCGACAACAAACAAAGAGATTTGAAAAATCATCTTGTTTCTATCGGACGTCCGGTGGAGACATATTCAGCATCCAATGGTTTCGTCGACTTCGAAGGATCCTATCGGACGTCAGAAGCATGCGTCCGAAGTTATACAATGATTATCGGACGTCCGGTACTGTTATCACAAGCGTCCGACAGCTTTCAGCAACCTTTATCTTCTTTTAATTGCACTTGTTCATGGAATCAAATAACTTCATAACTGAAAGTATATCTTGAAGAAATAATAGTATTATCCATTATTTTGTAAACATTAAAAGTTAGGGACCAAGGTCAACATTCTCTCCCTTTTTGATGATGACAAAACAATGGATGGAAAAAGGAAAAAGATTGAGCAAATGAGCATAAGCTTCCCCTCACTCATTGCATCCAAACTTATAATCTCAGAATAACTCCCCCTAACACATAGCATCCATTTCTCCCCCTCTTTTGTCATCATAAGATGAGAGTAAAAACCAGCTACCAAAATCTAGCAACAATAACAGAGAATCCAATATTCCAAACAGAGAAATGACAGCAATCACCAACATATCACAGCAAATCATCATGATATCAGCATTATTCTTTTTTCTCCCTTTTTGACATCATACAAATTTAGTAAAAAATCAAGAAAAACTTAGATCAAAGCATCAGAAATATCAAAAGAGAATTTCAAACAAACATTATGAACAAGAATCTCATCAATCTTACCAATATATCCTACTTGTTAGAGTTAGTATCATGTCTAACTATCCACATGCATTTCATGCCTTTTTTCATATTCTTTCTCACATAGCAATCACTTTTCACGTGACCTTTTTGTCACGCCCCGAACCCACATGTGCCCGTCACATGACATTCGCCGTACTCCCAAGTCTCACTCAAGAATACAAGGCTACATTAACTAATTTAACTTTAAAGGTACTAAATAATTTAACTAGATAAAGTGCGGTACAAACCACGTATAAAAGAAAGTCTACAAATGTTCAAGACGTTCGTACATTTATTCTCTGATTGAAACAGCGGATATAGAAGTAAATAAAACTAACAACTAGAAGTAGCTAACTTGCCAACTTCTTTTCATCTAAAACTAATAAAAGTCATCCTCAAGGTCTTCTACGTAAACCAATTCATACTCTTTAGAATCAGCAAAAATGGTAAGAAGTGGGTTGAGCGACACATCGCTCAGTAGGTAATATTTACCCCTCTGTTGGACCATGCACTCTTAGTTTTATAGATACATATATATATATATAAGTACAACTCAAATCGTTTGCAAATCATTCACATCCATAATTTTGAAAGTAACGTCATTTATAAAACAATCAGTAGTAAAGAATGACAAGGAATTTAAAAGCACTTTATTGATACCCATACATGAGAAATCGCAATGTCATAAATCACATTGTAACAATTCATAAGTCTCTTCATATCCATTCATGAATCATCCCATAAAACGTCGCATATCCGTTCATAGATCATTTCAAAGCAGTTCATAAATCATTTCATATCCGTTCATAAACCTTCTTTCAGTTCAGCTCATAACAAGTACATGCAATGACCGGCTACTGAGTACTCAGCCTAGAGATTAGACCCCTTCTAGGTGGGTGACCAATAGATTTCATGACTATCGATTGATCTCATTTCATTATTGGGTCAGTCGGCCGGACTTTATACCAGACTACCATGACCTTGTCAGCTGGGCTTTATACCAGACTACCATGACTTTGTCAATCGGTTGGGTTTTATACCAGGCTACCATGACTTTTTCAATCGGTCAATCGGTTGGGCTTTATACCAGGCTACCATGATCTCGCCAATCGGCTGGGCTTTATACCCGACTACCATGGCGGTTAGACAGGACTATAGCCCCTACCGTCTATTCCATGATTGCTCTGAGCTTTACTTGTTAAAATCCATTTCATATACCGTATACATAACTATTTGTTTTCATAAAAGATTCAGCTCATTTTGTATATAAGAACATATCCAAACATTTCAAATAAGTCACATGGTCCATTTTTGTATAGTAAAATATAACTTTCATAAATATCCAAGTAAAGCATTTAATCAAACGCCTTTCGAGTCAACTCAACAAAATCGGATTGAAAACAAGAATTTCGTTTTGCACATTTGAAATCTCAGAAGGGTAAATACCACCTACCTCTGTTTGGCTGCTCAAGTAGAACTACCTTAAATCCTTGTCTCGTACCTATCAAATGCATAGGTTCCCTAATTAGTTGTTACTTCCAATAGATGCATAAATATACAACCTCTAAGTAAGTACAAGATTCATGTCTAGACTATTATATGGACCCTACTAGCATTTCCCTCAAATTGGACGATTTCTATTTTTGGAAAGTTTCCTAATTTGGAAAGTTCCTATTTTTAGAAAGTTTCCTAATTTGGAAAGTGTTCATTTTGTAGAGTTTCCTAATTCAAAAGAAAATAATTATTCATAATCCTGTCTATTATCCTGACTACTATCTTACTATATTTATTTAAAGTTCATGATTATCCAATATTATTATTATTATTATTATTATTATTATTTACATATTTCGTTTAACTATTTAGAACTTAACCTACTTTGTCTACATTAACCTAATAAGGCTAGATAAAGATGTTTTAGATTTTCCTTTATGCATTTAATTAAGTATAATGTTTACGTGGCCAACCCTTCAATTCTAACCATTGCCTTAAATCGGGCCTTGAATTTAATATTCACGATATACCATAAAAATGGACTAATTATATTTAAAATTCATTTACTAAACTTTTATACTATAGTTTGGCCCAAGTTTAAATTGCCTCCCTTTTTACTTATTTATTTATTTTTATATACATATATATATACATTTTATTATTATTTTTATTTTTATTGGGGTGGGTCCCATGGTTGGCCAAAGGCCAACCATGTCTGACCATGGTCGCCAGGCTCTCTGGCGACCCAAATCCTTCACTTGGTTGGCCGAATAGGCCAACCATAATTTGCTTCATTGTCGCCAGCAAGTGCTGGCGACATCCATATTTTTTTTTTCTTCTTGGGTTGACCGAAAGGCCAGCCCCTGGGGATTCTTTTCCCTGCGGTAGTGTCTGGCCAAAACAGAGCAGCGGCGGCTGCCGCTGCTCCTCTTTTTTTTTTTTTTTCCTTCTTCTCTTCTTCAACAGATTTGGGCCATTCATTCACCTAAGATCAAAATCTAACACCCTATTTCCACTAATCCAAATATGAATCCTTCTAAATTTCTTATAAGAACATATATATCTACATATATGTAACAACATTACATGTTCATAAATTCCCTAGAACAATTAATACCACAACTAAAACTTGCAAGAGGGTTTTCTTGAGTGAACGGAGATTTACAGGTTTAGGTGCCTAGTCGTCGGATCAATTGACGGTGTCGCCTGCTTCTCCTTCTCTCCTCTCCGACGGCTCTTGCTCTAGGGAGACAGACGAAAGAAGGGGTTTATTTTTCTGTCTAGGTTTTTAATAAAACCCTAAACCTGGCACTACTTACTAGTAGGTGGCTTGGGTAAGAGTTTTACTTTATTAGCCCCCTTATCCCAATCGTACAGTTATTTTCTTTTATTTTCCTTTTTTTTTTTGCATAGCAACTTTATCTTTTTAATTAGTTGAGAAAATAAAATAATAAAAATTGGTGCCAACAGTTGTGGGTTTCACATTCTACCCCCCTTATGAAAAGTTTCGTCCCCGAAACTTACGTACCTTGATCAAAGAGATATGGATACCTATTCCGCATGTCCTCTTCTAACTCCCACGTTGCCTCCCGTGGTGTATGGTTCGTCCATTGCACCTTGACGTAGGGTATGGTCCTTCTCCTTGGAACTTAATCCTTATGATCCATGATCCTCAAAGGAACTTCCTCCAGTGACAAGTTCTCCCTCACCTCGATGGGTTGTCCTCCAAAATGTGGTTCGGGTCAAATACATACTTCCTCAGTTGGAAAACATGAAAAATATTATGTATCCTTGCCAAAGTGGGCGGGAGAGCCAATCGACACGCTAGAGGACCAACTCTATCTAGTATTTCGTAAGGTCCTACATACTTCGGACTTAACTTGCCACTTCTTCCAAATCTCATCACTCCCTTGGTTGGGGATACCTTCAAATATACCTTTTCTCCCGGTTGAAACTCTAAAGGTCTCTTTTTTGAATCCGTCCAACTCTTGTTTCGGTCCTGAACTACTTTTAATCTTTTTTCAATAATTTTAATCTTAATTTCCTCCAAAGTTCATTCCACCAAATTGAGGCCAATGATCAGCTTCTCACCTACTTCACCCCAATATAAGGGGGATCTACACTTTCGTCCATACAACACTTCAAACGGTACCATACCTATACCGCTATAATAGCTATTATTGTACGAGAACTCCATTAGTTTCACTAACCTATCCCAACTATCCGAGAAGTCTAAATCACAAGCTCTGAGCGTGTCCTCTAGTGTTTGTGTGGTCCTTTCTAACTGTCCATCCATTTGGGGGTGGAAGGCGGTATTTAATCTCAAGTCAATCCCCATAACATCTTGGTAGGTCAACCAAAAATCTAGACGTGAGTCTAAGGTCTTAACCCGACACTACTCTCGCAATTCATTTTCAGACTAGATGTCACATTCTTTCCCCTTTTAAAGGTTTCGGCCTCGGAACCTACAAAATATAAATATCAAAATAAGCTGATAAAATTTTCAATGTTCTTGCAATACATCTTGGGAATTATTCCTACAATATCTAAATTGGATTTCCTTATTTAATTCAATCAGGCTTCCACTGCGCACTCTTATTATCCTCAATACCTCCTATCTTCATATTTATATAGCTTAGATGGACATAATCTCTCTCACAAATCCCGCATTCTAAATTGTAGCTTATAATGCTCCATAGAGATCAACCTATAGAAAGGATGCCGTAAACACTAACAGTACCATTTCTTCTTTTGTCACACATTTTATCACAACTTACTTATCCACTGTCATAAAATAATCCTTATTTCGATATATGGGTTCCTGCCCACTGTATTTGTAATTGGTGATGGAAATCCCTTATTTTTCTCAAATTTCATATCTATCTAATTTCAAATTCCAGAGAGATCAATAATACCTCAAATAGCATCACTCCTATTTTCAGATCTTATAACCCACTAAATGCCATGGGAATCTTATTTCCTTTGGTCATTTTTTTATCTTATCTCAATTCAATTTTCGAAAATATTAATATCTCAAATATCATTTCACAAACTTCTTCATGATACAAAAATATAGAAAATTTTATACAAAAATTATCACCAAATCCTCATATTGAAATATAATAACCTTGGTAAAATATTTATCTATGTGTAGAATTTCGAACTCCTACAGGTTTAGAAACTGAAAGTGTTTGAAATACCTAAGTCAACTAACTATACTTCTTTCAACATTAGAATTTAGAGTACAAAGAGAATTTATCAAGAATTATTGTTAGATTTTTCTATACGATAAGGAAAAAAAAATATTTTTTTTGTAGAATACTTTTATCTAAAGCTCTTTTGAGATTGGGTGAGTATAAAAAAAATATTTTGCATAAGATTGTAGGATATAATTATTCAATGTAGTTATTCTTTTTTTTATATAGATATATACATATATATTTAGAAACTATATTTACCAAGCAACTGTAAGGTAAAGGTACATATTTAAAAATTCTGATTAAAAACTATTCGTGCAAATAAAATTTTGGTTTCACCGTTTATTCATTTTTTTTAGGTAAAAAGTATGTAAAATTATATATTGTAAGAAATTTATAAAATATTTATTGCCTGATCATGATGTAATAATACCAAAACTAATAATATCAGCTAGTTTAATAAATGTCTTGAGCATTAGATCTAATTATCGTAAACCTCAAAATAAGTCAACAAAATTCCAAGATCCAACGTGTATTGCTTGCGTTCGATGACATCATATTGTTGATCATTCATACTTTCGTTGTGCACTTTAATTTCCTCAATATTTTCAGTTTTCTCTATACTAGACTTCAACTAGACATAAGATTATCCATAGATCTGACATCCTAAATGATAAACTTGAAATGTACTATAGAGATCAAAACTTACAAAAAGAACACCCTAAATACCCTTTTATTATTATTATTCCTTTTTTTTTGTAAGTGTCAATCATATCTGGTAGGTGGGCTTGGTTGCCTTTTCAACTTAACATATACATATAGTCACCACTTACTTACTAAAAGTAATCATCATCTCACTACCTGAGGTCATTCCAGTAAATTCATAACCTAAAATTCTAATACCATTAAATGTTATGGAGTCACTTATTTTCTTTTAATCCCTTATCCATTTCATTCCAATTCTCAAAATCACAAATATCTTCAGTATCTTTATACCTACTTTCAACTATTACAATTTGAGCTATAATACTACTAAAAAGTCACAGCAATCTCTTATTTCTTTTGATCTATTTTTCCATCTCCTTTTAATTTCCAATAGAAAATACTTCAAATACACATAATATTTCCTACACGTCCGACATCTTAAACGTAGAGTGTACTACCAAAATTACATCCAATAGAAGGACATCATAAACACCAATTGTACCATTTCAACTATTCACACATGCAAATTTTCAAGCCTATTTATTTAGTCACAATTGATCATTTCCTAGGGTATACTTCATCTAAAGAGTAAATCGTGCCTCAAACTCTGTTATCATTAAATATTATGAAAATCTCTTATTTCACAATATTCTATCCAACCTCATTCCCATTTTCTAAAATCACTAATATTACAAATATCATTCAACATACATCTAGATCGCATAACCTAAACTTTGATAACATTAAAAATCACATGAATCTCTTATTTCCTTTAATCCTCTTTTCTTTTCATCTCATTTCAATTCTCAAAACCCCTAATACCTCAAAAATCATTTCACATACTTCCAGACCATATAACCTAAGCTCTGATACCACTAAAAATGTCACGCCCCGAGCCCGCATGTGCCCGTCACATGACATTCGCCGTACTCCCAAGTCTCACTCAAGAATACAAGGCTACATTAACTAATTTAACTTTAAAGGTACTAAATAATTTAACTAGATAAAGTGCGGTACAAACCACGTATAAAAGAAAGTCTACAAATGTTCAAGACGTTCGTACATTTATTCTCTGATTGAAACAGCGGATATAGAAGTAAATAAAACTAACAACTAGAAGTAGCTAGCTTGCCAACTTCTTTTCATCTAAAACTAATAAAAGTCATCCTCAGGGTCTTCTACGTAAACCAATTCATACTCTTCAAAATCTGCAAAAATGGTAAGAAGTGGGTTGAGCGACACATCGCTCAGTAGGTAATATTTACCCCTCTGTTGGACCATGCACACTTAGTTTTATAGATACATATATATATATATATATATATAAGTACAACTCAAATCGTTTGCAAATCATTCACATCCATAATTTTGAAAGTAACGTCATTTATAAAACAATCAGTAGTAAAGAATGACAAGGAATTTAAAAGCACTTTATTGATACCCATACATGAGAAATTGCAATGTCATAAATCACTTTGTAACAATTCATAAGTCTCTTCATATCCATTCATGAATCATCCCATAAAACATCGCATATCCGTTCATAGATCATTTCAAAGCAGTTCATAAATCATTTCATATCCGTTCATAAACCTTCTTTCAGTTCAACTCATAACAAGTACATGCAATGACCGGCTACTGAGTACTCAGCTTAGAGATTAGACCCCTTCTAGGTGGGCGACTAATAGATTTCATGACTATCGATTGATCTCATTTCATTATTGGGTCAGTCGGCCGGACTTTATACCAGGCTACCATGACCTTGTCAATCGGCTGGGCTTTATACCAGGCTACCATGACTTTGTCAATCGGTCAATCGGTTGGGTTTTATACCAGGCTACCATGACTTTTTCAATCGGTCAATCGGCTGGGTTTTATACCAGGCTACCATGACCTCGCCAATCGGCTGGATTTTATACCAGGCTACCATGGCGGTTAGACAGGACTATAGCCCCTACCGTCTATTCCATGATTGCTCTGAGTTTTACTTGTCAAAATCCATTTCATATACCGTATACATAACTCTTTGCTTTCATAAAAGATTCAACTCATTTTGTATATAAGAACATATCCAAACATTTCAAATAAGTCACATGGTCCATTTTTGTATAGTAAAATATAACTTTCATAAATATCCAAGTAAAGCATTTATTCAAACGCCTTTCGAGTCAACTCAACAAATTCGGATTGAAAACAAGAATTTCGTTTTGCACATTTGAAATCTCAGAAGGGTTGTGGCAGCCCCACCTCCCCCTAAGGCAAACCAAAGGTTCGGCGGACCGCCTGCCCAACTCTCGCCGGACTCAGTCATACTTCAAGCAAATCCGAAATAAAACCACAAAAAAAAATCGAAATAAAGCAAGTCCGAAATCCAAAACTTAACGTGAAACTTATATGCATTTCTATCTCGAAAGGGAGTACGAATTCAAGAGTACAAAGGTTCTCAATTCTTCATACATCCAGCCCGTGCCAACGCTAGGGCGAGAACCATTACTAAATTCAAAGATCTAGACTAAGCTAGTCTATACAGAGCTCTCATCCTTACTTGCCTTCCCCTGCTAAGGAAAACAAAACTAAAGGGATGAGCTAAAAGCTCAGTGAGGCTCCAATCACATAATCAAACAATGAACTCAATACATTAACCATAGATAACCAATAATTCAAGTAACATTTACAATATAAAGCAATAATACATTCATTAAAAGGATACGTGCTCACGAGGAGCCATTCGTTCATTCATTCATTCTCCTTTCATTCCCTTATTCCTCCAATCATTTGAAAATGCATTTTTGTAAGTAAAACCCCTCATTCGCATTGACATTCGTTCATTCATTTCATTCACCCCCTCATGGACGTTGGCCAGGCTCCACCAGACTTCAAGGTAATACTCGAGTATACCAAACATTCACCCAGGGTCACCATATCGCCCGATCGAGTCCGCTTCTGGCTCGAGTCGATCGGTAACGAAGGGCAGAGCCCAGTTCAGCCAAAAGACTTACATTCATGCACAAGTAACGTTTCAATCGTTCAATCATTGAAAATGTCACAATCATTTAGGTCGAGTGCGATAAAGCACACACTCGCCTAGAAAACTCTTTTGGCAATCATTGAGAGCACTTAACACATTATCAAATATTCACAATAAGCCATGTAGTCAAGGGAAATATAACAAACAAGGAACACTCACCAATTATCCAAATAATTTACTCTCGAGCGTCGGGTTTGTTTCCTGGCTCACAGCTATTTCCTGGGACAAGTTAATAATTTCAATGTAACTATATAATCTGTAGATGATCATTTATCATTCTTACATTATTATTTAAACTATTAAAATCAAGTTTGACCTTGAAATACAAATTTAACATTCTTCATATTTATTCATTCTTTTATTTTCGAAACTTATTGACTTTATTATTTTTAATTCATGAAACAAACCTATCTTCAAGTTTATAAACTTGTATAACCGTTCAAACCAATATACTTTCTTAATCCAATATTAATTATGGCTTATAGATACTCCATTGGTTCTCCTTTTAACAAGCCAAGGTCTAAGTTGTGTGCACTTTAAATTTTATTTCACTACACTAGCCTCTCAAATTTTATAGCCTTTAAAATATTTGTGAAGACAATATTAAATAATTAGAGGCCACTTTACGTATATAACTATCGTGAGTTTTTCACTCAATCGTCTTAGTTTAACTCTACTTATGGAACTAGGTATAGTCGTTAATTCTCAGAACAATCGTAGCTATCATTTATGAAAGCTTACAGGTTGGAAATGAGAAGAAATGCTGGTTAAAACTAGTTCCTCACGGCTAGCATCTTAGCAAGTGCATTCGGAAACAAAATGAAAGGCAACGAGAAAGGCAGCTTTGCCATCCTCTGGTATTTCGATCATAACTAGAGCTACACTTATCGGATTGAGGCAAATTTTATAGCGTTTCGAAGCTAAGATATAGACCTACATTTCTTATGAAGATATCGATACCTAGTTGTCATGTTTTCAAGGCCAAAATGGGTCGGTCAGAAGCACAATCTGTTTCATTTCTTGGACAGCAACCAAAACTAGTAACGTTACTTCAAGCTTTCGGCAAAAACGCTATTGTTTCACTTGCTTAAAGCTCTAAATATTTAAAGTACATTCAGTCCAGCATAAACATAGATGAAGAGCATCTAGTTTCAACAGATTACTCAACCCAACAGCCACGCATAACAATTTGACATCAGCTAAGACTTTGGACAACTAAAGCTTCCAGCAGTGCCGCAGTTTAATATGCAACATTTTTACCATAACTCCTTCAGTTTTAACTCCAGCTCATCATGCTAAATACAAGTATTAAACTACCGAGTAACTTTAGATATCAGATGTAAAAGTTTACAGAGAGGAGTTTGAAGGAAAAACTGATCAAAGGTTTAACTCTCTCTGTCTCTCGGCCTTGATAGAAAGCTTCGGACAGCAATCAATCTTTTAGCAAGAAATTCCTCCATTAACTACTTCATTTCATACCCAAATCTAACATGCATGCCAAAACTAAAATATTATGCAATGAACTAAGCTTCAACGTAGGAGTTTAAAACCAAAATATATAAAGAAACTTGGACATTTCTATCTTTCCTCCTTCGGCCAGCATAGCAGAAACTTCCAACTATTTCCTTCAACCAAACTTAGCTTTTCTTAGCTACAATCCAACATGCAACCTTAATATTCAAGTGTACTGAATAACTAAGAGGTTTTTACAGAAAATTTTCTTTGTTTATGGGCTGCAACTCAACAACTCTCGGTTCCCTCCATTTCTGTCCAGTTCTCATCTTTTTCTCCTTTATCAGATTTCTCCTCTGTTAAAACTCATTATGCCTTGCTAAAACTAACATGCAGCTTGTATATATACTCATTTGTGCCAAATAAGCAGAAGGTTATGGTAGATTCTCAACATTATCATCCTAAGATATTAAAATAGTTACAACTTCTAGTTGCTGCAATTTCATAATTTCTGCATACGTTTCTCGCACCAGAACTAATTTCTTAGCTAACTCAACATATATAGCTCATGTTTAATGGATTAAACCAACTAAACAGAAAGTGGTTATAGCATTTACCTCTTCCTCCTAGGTTTAAATGTTGCAGACTGCTTCAATTGCTATTCCAACTCCTCACTCGACCTCCCTGTTCCCTTTTGCCTTCGTTGGTATAGTTTCTTAGTTAGCTGATAGTAGAGCTTGCACTTTCTTTTTCCTCACACTTCGCCTCACTCACTCGAGTCTGCTTTAGGAAGAAAAACAAGAAAGGAAGACAACTTTTCTTCTCAACTCCCTCGGCTCTCTCTCTGGTTTATCTCACGGTGATAATAAGCAAAGTAATAAGTAGTTATATTCTTCTGGTTTTCTCTCGGCCTTATTGATTAAGGAGATCAGATTGTTTCCTTTCGGCCACTGCCCAGTTTTTGTTTCTTTTAAGCTGCTCTCTATCTGTCACGGCTTATTCAGCAATTTGGTGATGCATTCCCTTCCTAGCAGCTGTCTCAACTCACCGCTCCAATCTCAGTTAAATCCTAACCTCCCACCGCTTGGAATTTAGCAGTTAGCATTCGGTTCAATGAAATGTATTCCTTTCTCTTGGTTGGTTTCTAAATTCTGATAATTTGTGTGATGGCCGCATGGTAATTAGTCTAGACTTTTAAGGTTAGTTTGGTCTTTTAGTTGTAGTTTAATTACTTTCTAAGGCCTAACTTTTATGATTTCATGTATGAACTCCTACTTCATTTGTATTTTCGGGAAAATTTTCTTACATTGGTTTTGACACATTTAACTTTAAGAAAACCTCATTAGACATGTACTTGTTAAATTTCTAGCGTATAATACGTGTCTAGTAACATTCGTAATTAATCACAATTTACGATATGCACATCATATATTTATTCAATTCATAAAATTTTTCTGTATCATTCTAGAATATTTCCTAAATTCTCATTATTCCTGTACTCTAGGTTAATTTAGTCTTTAACATTATTTCATCTATTTTACTAAATCTAAAATTCAACCTCAATTTTAAATTTTATAGGAATTCAATTATGGATTTAATTTAACCATTCATTTGTTACATATACTATTTCTAACAACAGATTAAATGCAATAAGTTCAAAGTGTACATATAAACTTTCGAGTTCTCACATTGGTAAGTACCACCTACCTCTGTTTGGCTGCTCGAGTAGAACTACCTTAGATCCTTATCTCGTACCTATCAAATGCATAGGTTCCCTAATTAGTTGTTACCTCCTATAGATGCATAAATATACAACCTCTAAGTAAGTACAAGATTCATGTCTAGACTATTATATGGACCCTACCAGCATTTCCCTCAAATTGGACGATTTCTATTTTTGTAAAGTTTCCTAATTTGGAAAGTTCCTGTTTTTAGAAAGTTTCCTAATTTGGAAAGTGTTCATTTTGTAGAGTTTCCTAATTCAAAAGAAAATAATTATTCATAATCCTGTCTATTATCCTGACTACTATCTTACTATATTTATTTATAGTTCATGATTATCCAATATTATTGTTATTATTATTATTATTATTATTATTATTATTATTATTTACATGTTTCGTTTAACTGTTTAGAACTTAACCCACTTTGTCTACATTAACCTAATAAGGCTAGATAAAGATGTTTTAGATTTTCCTTTATGCATCTTAGACGTAATTAATTAAGTATAATGTTTACGTGGCCAACCCTTCAATTCTAACCATTGCCTTAAATCGGGCCTTGAATTTAATATTCATGATATACCATAAAAATGGACTAATTATATTTAAAATTCATTTACTAAACTTTTATACTATAGTTTGGTCCAAGTTTAAATTGCCTCCCTTTTTACTTATTTATTTATTTTTATATACATATATATATACATTTTATTATTATTTTTATTTTTCCTGGGGTGGGTCCCATGGTTGGCCAAAGGCCAACCATGTCTGACCATGGTCGCCAGGCTCTCTGGCGACCCAAATCCTTCATTCGGCCAACCATAATTTGCTTCATTGTCGCCAGCAAGTGCTGGCGACATCCATGTTTTTTTTTTCTTCTTGGGTTGACCGAAAGGCCAGCCCCTGGGGATTCTTTTCCCTGCGGCAGTGTCTGGCCAAAACAGAGCAGCGGCAGCCGCCGCTGCTCCTCTTTTTTCTTTTTTTTTTTCTTCTTCTCTTCTTCAACAGATTTGGGCCATTCATTCACCTAAGATCAAAATCTAACACCCTATTTGCACTAATCCAAATATGAATCCTTCTAAATTTCTTATAAGAACATATATATCTACATATATGTAACAACATTACATGTTCATAAATTCCCTAGAACAATTAATACCACAACTAAAACTTGCAAGAGGGTTTTCTTGAGTGAACGGAGACTTACAGGTTTAGGTGCCTAGTATTCGGATCGATTGACGGTGTCGCCTGCTTCTCCTTCTCTCCTCTCTGACGGCTCTTGCTCTAGGGAGACAGACGAAAGAAGGGGTTTATTTTTCTGTCTAGGTTTTTAATAAAACCCTAAACCTGGCACTACTTACTAGTAGGTGGCTTGGGTAAGAGTTTTACTTTATTAGCCCCCTTATCCCAATCCTACAGTTATTTTCTTTTATTTTCCTTTTTTTTTTGCATAGCAACTTTATCTTTTTAATTAGTTGAGAAAATAAAATAATAAAAATTGGTGCCAACAGTCGTGGGTTTCGCACTTTTTGACAACAGAAATTACACATAATCAAGGAGTTATTTACATGAACTGGTTTAATAAATCTTATTTGTTTTCTCTTATAAACAGTAAATTCGTTTGAATTAGAATTCAACCTATTCTTTTGAAAACATACTTGTTTCTTGTGTTTAAGCAACTCATTTAGACCATCCATTCTTCTTTTCAAATCACCTTGTTTCTTTTTGAACAATTCACAAAGTTTTGTTTTTCTATCAAGCTCAAAGTGTAAAGCAGTCTTACTCTTTTTAAAGTAATCATTTTCATTTTTCAACTTTTTATTTTGTTGAAAAAGATTTGCATTATCTCGAAGCAAAAAACTAATTTTCTGTTTTAACTCCTTGTTTCTAGCATAGGATTCTTTCAAACTATCATGCAATTTTATAATGAAAGATTCAAGATCATCATCAGTTTCATCATCACTTTCAAATTGAGAGTTACAAGTTGTTACCTCATCATCTCCAATGGCCATGAAAGCCAATTGAGCAGATTCTTCTTTCTCTTCAATTTCACCATTGGAGTTGCATTCATTCCATGTGAACTGGAAGTTGTTGAATTTGGGTTTTCTTTCACCTTTCCTCTTCTTCATTGGACACTCACTCATGTAGTGTCCAAGTTGGCCACATTCATAGCATTTATCAGTTTGCTTTTTATTGTACTCTTGCTTCCCTTTGTTTCTTGTGTTGCTGAACTGATTTGGGAATAAGTTGATGTTTCCTCCTTTTCTGAACCTTCGTTTGTTGAGGATTCTCTTGAAACTTTTTGCGATGAGAGCTAGATCATTATCATCAGTTTCCGTATCTTCTTCATCTAGGGAGGCAGAATCATCCATATCTTGAGACGCCTTTGGAGCAATACTCCTTGTTACTTTCGCATCCTCTTCCTCTTGCACTTTGGATTTAAGTTTCAGCTCATAAGAAGTCAGAGAATTAATAAGAGATTCAATAGGTAAGGAATTTAGATCTCTAGCTTCTTCAATGGCAGTCACTTTACTCTCCCAATCCTTTGATAAAGCATTCAGAATTTTTCTATTTTTCTCGCCAAGAGAGTATTCCTTTTCTAGCACCTTTAAATCCTTAATGAAGTCATTGAATCTACAATACATCTTATCAATGTTTTCATGAGATTCCATCTTAAGCGATTCATATTTGGTAACCAGAATAGACTTCTTTTATTCTCTCACATTCTCACTTCCTTCATGGATTTCTCTAAGTTTGTCCCAAATTTCTTTAGCGGACTTACAACCCTTGATTCTAATAGATTCATTTAAGTCTAAAGCATAATATAACACATTCATGGCTTTTGCATTTAAGGTGAGATGAGTTCTATCCACAGCAGTCAGTTCATTTCTAGTTTTTGGTCTAGATCTATGAGTATTTTCATCTATAAGAGAGGCATCATATGGACCTTCACTAATAATAAATCACAATTCAATATCAATTGATTGTAAAAATATAATCATTTTTTCTTTCCAACTCACATAATTTGACCTATTAAACATAGGTGGTCTAATCACAGAATGTCCATAAAAAAATATGGCATTATTGGTTGTCATTTTTACTCCTAAGCCGATTGAGCCTAATCTCAAGGAGACCAAGCTCTGATACCAATTGTAAGGATCGAAGAAAACCAAGTGAAAGAGATAAGCAGTGTAAAGATCACAAACGTAACAATAAATAAATAGAAAGGAAAGAATTGCAAACCAATTAACTACCCAACTCCTCTTGAGCTTGTAGATTAATTCAAATAAGCTTCTTCAAGTTGATGAATTACAATCACTCTTGCGTACAAAGGAAGGTTCACCTCCTCCTTGCCCCGAACACCACTCGGTCAAGTCAGGAAGTTTTACTATCCCTCAGGACAACCCTCACAGAGCTACACTCATGAAGTATTCACTCACAAATGAAAAGCTTACAATGAACCTCACACCACTAAGACTACAAATCTTATTTGAAGAGTATTTTCTCACTAAAATCACTCTAGATCTTTTGTATCTTTAGTATGCAAAAGTTGTTTGATGTATCTGACCAACCACTATTTATATAGGACCAAGAAAGTGCCTCATTAATGCTTCCAACGGATAGAAAGTAGCTGAAGAGTCAACTAGCCGTTGGAGTATCGGACATCCGGTACTCCTATTTTTTGCGCCTGACAGCAGGCAGTGAGTTTGAGAAATTTTCTTCAATTCTATCGGACCTCCGGTGCAAGCTCTTTGTGCGTCCGACAGCAAACAAAGAGATTTGAGAAATTATCTTGTTTCTATCGGACGTCCGATGGAGACATATTCAGCGTCCAATGGTTTCGTCGACTTCGAAGGATCCTATCGGACGTCCAAAGCATGCGTCTGAAGTTGTGCAATGATTATCGGACGTCCGGTACTGTCATCACAAGCGTCCGACAGCTTTCAGCAACCTTTGTCTTCTTTCAATTGCACTTGTTCATGGAATCAAATAACTTCATAACTGAAAGTACATCTTGAAGAAATATTAGTATTATCTATTGTTTTGTAAATATCAAAAGTTAGGGACCAAGGTCAACAACATGAATAAGTGAAATATTGAGTAATCAGCAGTTTTCACTTAAAAATGTCGATCTTCGCATCAATAGGCATTTGCACTATTTGAGTAAGATTTTTATGAATAAAATCCCTCTTAGTTGTGATATTTGAGAAAAAAAAAAATGATTGTAGGAGGAGAAAAGCATAAATTGACTAAGTTACTTATTTGTGAAATTAAGTTTAACTTACTAAAATTAGGGTATAATTATTTTTCTTTTATTTGATAGTATGAGTATTTACTATATTGAATGATTGTTTGCGGAGTTCTGAGGAATTAAATTTGAAAAAGTGCATATAGTGTTTCACCTCTTGAATCATTCTGGTTGATTATGTATTGATTGTTTGAGAACAAACAATGATTTAAGTGTGGGGGAGTTGATAAATGACTATTTTGTACTATATTTGGATGATATTTTATACTCCCTCTATCCCAAAAATTGGGACTTTTTCGAGAGTAGCACTTTTTATGTATAGTAAAATGGTGAGCTGCACTTTTCATAATCTTCCAGTCTTACCCATTGTTTGAACACGAAAATTAGCCAGCTAAAAACAAAAGGTCATAGGACTTGTGAAAGTGTGCATGTGTTATGGTGGGCCATATTAATTGATGGAATCTTGCCATTATTATTAAGGGTATAAAAGGAAAGTAGTATTGAAAGTTGTTTGACTTTTGCCATGAGACTCTTATTTTGGGACAACAAAAAAGTGGAAACACGACATTAATAATGGGACGGAGGGAGTATTACTTTTAGTCACTTTTGCAATATTTTAGTAAAAAGATGGTCGATTTTTGCTAGACCTGGTTTTAAATGCAATCTAATGTTTAATTGAGAATTTGTCCATTTTACTTGTACATTTTTTATATTTTTTTGTAGGAGTTGGAAATGGACTTCATTTTAGACAAGAAATAAGCTTGCATTATATTGATTGAAATTCTAAAGTTTGCAAAGATGACAAGTTTCAAAGGTAGTTTGAGTCACTAGAACAAGAAAACGAAAAGCTTGTCAAAAAAGAAAGTTGACTTGAATCCCTTTGAAGAATCTGGCATTGGAGGGAAAACTTGGAGGGATTCGAGGTAGAATGTTTTGGAGAACCATGGGAGGAATCTGGCCAAGGAAATTGGCCAGTTTTCGACCGGATTGCTAGAGAAATTCCGGTCAAACTTTGCGACTTCCACATGTGCAACTTGTTTTCACCTCCATTATTTCACATCTTTTGAGGGATGTTTGGCAACTTATTTGCAGCTATAAAGATGAGATTCTAGTAATAATTCTTACCCTTATTTCTTCAATAATGATGTGATTTACCTTGAAGCCAAAATTGTTAAATACTTGGAACTATGTTCACATGGAAAATACAAGTTAAAGGCTTGAAGATTTCTCTATAAAGGGCTTGCATCATTCATTTTAAGAGAGCTTGGAGAGGGGCAAAGAACACCACAAAAATGTAGTTTCTTAACTCTTTAGTTTAGGTAGTGTTGGATAGTTTAGTTTAACTTAGTTAGTTCATCCTTTCTTGTGTATTAGCTAGATGAAAATGAAGTTGGAAGATGAATAAGGCAAGAAGGGAGGTCATGTGACAAGAGTTACTCTATCTTCCCAACTCCTTATCTTTTGTAATATTCTAAATTTAATTAATATACAAGTTTGGATTTTATCTTCATTATGTGTTTCTAAAGTTTATGCTTTGGGTTCTGGTTAAACTTTTTATGATTGTGTTGTGTTGATTTCTTGGTTACTTGATGCTATTATTTTGAGCAAGTTATTTAGCATGTTTCGCTCCTCTAATCATGATTAATTGACCATTGATTGTGATAATCTTAAGGTGTTAAGTTTGTAATAAAAATTGAGATTTAACAATAGTTGAAAGAAGTGCTAAACCTAGGGAGTACGCTCATGAGAGTAGATGTGCACTTTTTTGGTTTTTGTGGCTTGTTCCATGTAATTTCATAGATGTAATAAATTTGTAGCTAATTTTATAACCATGAGAGTTGGTATGGATTAATTATAGGTATAGTTGATTCAGTACAAGAGTTGATTTTACATGTACAAGGAAACTACACCATAACTAGCTGAGGTAGTAGTGCTCAATGATCCAAAAATTTGCACTTGCATGAGTAGTGAAGGATACCATGATCTAAGGAGCTTTCATTTATTAATTTTCTAGCACATTTTAGTGTAATTTTATTTCCTTCAATTTGATGATCATCTAAATAGTAGAGAAATTTTAGTAGTGCAGGTAGTTGTCCATTCTTCCTTGTGGGTTCGACCTTCAATACCCTATCCTTAATTTCGATCTATATACTTGTAGAAAATCACGTGTGTGGTATTTAAGAATTTATAAATATAAAACTTGACTATGGAATGTGATTAATTATTGTATGCATATCCCACGCTCGTCAGAGACAAAAGTGGGAGGGGCAAGAGAGAGAAAGACCGGGAGGAGGGGAGCACAAGGACCAAAAGTTGCATATGCTATGGTGCTTCCATTTCTTTAGATCTAAAGATAATTCCAGTTTCTTTTTCTTGAAATTTATTTACACTACCAAGGATCCATTTAGTTGGATTTAAATTATTTTTCCTAAGAAAATATTTTCCATGGAAGCCATTTTCCTAGAAATTTTTTTTCTTTTGCATAATTTCTGGTATTTGGTTAGTTATTGAAAATATTTTTCAAATTCCTTTTCTCCACAATTTTCTGTTGTTGGGTTAGTCAATGAAAATATTTTCTAAATTCCTTTTTTTGGTGTTTGTTAATATGTTGCAAATGTTTTCCTACTTTTAACCATTCATCTCATTATCAACTACTTTTACTTTCTATCTACTATAATCATATTCTCATTCTCATCAAACATCCTTTGCACTATAGATCCTTAAATGGAATTATCAAAACCAAAAATGTATGAAGGACTAGTGGACGACTGTCAAACAAGTATGACAAGGCTATAGGTCATTTTTAAAGAAAGTCAAATAACTTGTATTGTCAATGAAAGTATAAAGCAGTTGTTTCAGACTAATTAAGAGAAAAATCAAAAGATAAAAAACATATGTTGTTAATGGAATAACATATCTAGATTTTGACAACTCGACTAAATAAATCAAAAGTTCAAGACAACTAATGTTTCAGAGGCAACATGTGAATATTTGCTTGCAATTTATTAACTAGATTAACTTAGGCAAGAAAAGACAATACAAGTATCACGACAATTTGATAAAATCACAAATGGAAAAAGTTTAGTCGATGAAATTTTTAACTCTTCTCAATAAATGCTTTCCCAAGCTTCTCATTTTGTAGCAAATAATCAAATATTGCGATAGAAATTCTTGCTATAACCTTCTATTTTCATAATCTCAACATGTTGATGGATAATATCAAGTTTATTTGCACTAATTTTTGTCAAAACAGCTGCCACTTCTCCAAGTTTTTCAGACATCTTTTCAATGCTTTCACTGCTACGATTTTTTTTTTTTTACAATGTTGTTAAGGATTGTGTACTAGTCATGTCCTTTTGCACACTTGTCTCTATAGTATTCTTAGCAACATCATCAATAACAAATGGAGCTTCCCAATTCACATCAACAAATATTTATGCAAAAGTTCTGGTGGAAAGATCTTTTCCAACCACAATAGCCATTTCATCATACAATGCAACTTTTTCATGAAGGTGCTAACCACGACTTGGATTTTTATGCATAATCATAAATCATAAATTTCTTTAATCAGTAATATAAAACATTCACAATAACATTTAAATTTATGCACTCAAGAGCTTGTATCAGT
The DNA here is from genome assembly GCF_003713205.1 of Coffea eugenioides. Taxonomy (NCBI): domain Eukaryota; kingdom Viridiplantae; phylum Streptophyta; class Magnoliopsida; order Gentianales; family Rubiaceae; genus Coffea; species Coffea eugenioides. The sequence continues at coordinate 31,808,722 of NC_040041.1, forward strand.
AATAATAATAGCATTGATATTACACAATAGTGAAAAAGTTGAAATGATATGATAGTGCTATGGTTTTTTTTTTCTCTAAATGTGACATTTTCTCATTTTCAAAGTCTAAAATCTCTTTCCTAAAATTGCATGCTATAATTGCATCCACCTTCACACTCAAATTTGCATGTTATATACATCATTTTGACCAATTATGGTTTGAAAAATATTGCTCAACAACAAGAGCATAATATAAGTAAATCAATTAGGGTCGCAAATGAGTCGAGTCGAGTCGAATTTTGGCCTAATCGAGCCGAGTCTTGACTTATTTTTATCAAGTTCGAACTTGAGCTTGAGCTTAAAAAAATAAAAAAATAATTATTTTATTTTTAAAAAAATGAATAAAATAGTATTTTTGTTAATAAATTAATAAAATATTAGGGATATATATGTAATTTTACTATTAAAATAAAAAATAAAAAAAATATATATACTCGAACTCGCGAGCTGAGTTTAATATTTTGAGCTCGAGTCGAGCTTTGATTCAAGCTGCTCGCGAGTCGTTCGTTTTGTTTGCAGCCTTAAAACAAATACAACAAGGGAATAGAAAAAGTAAGAGCCAACAATTTCAAATTAGTTTGGCCTTGAGAAATGAAAATAAGACATAAACCAACCTTATCTATAATTTAATAGATTTTATTTGCCCCCTTTTAATCAAAAGAATATGTGCATGAACATAAGTTAGCTATAAAACAAACACAGAGTGGACAGAACTAATTTTTCTCTCCCTTGTGGCAGTACTGTTGGTAAAGTTTCTCTCCTTGTCGTTGGTGCCTAGTCATCTAGGGTTTAATGGCTGCCCTTCAGCCATCGGCTGAGGAGCAAGGCGCCTCTTCTTCAGCAAGGAAGTCCTTCTCTCAGTTGTTCTCCCAACCTTCATCATCACCTATACAGATTCGGCCTGTGACATCCTACAAGGGTGAGGCCAGGGAAGATGCGGATAGATTGGCAACACCTTTTCGCTGGGCTTTGGTAGGGAAGTTCTTGCATAGTAGGCCATCTTTGGAAGATATTCGGAAGTTCTTTGCATCACTAAATCTGAGGGACCATGTCTCGGTTGGTCTGATGGATTATCACCATATGCTTATCAAATACTCGGCTGAGGCGGATTTCAATAGACTATGGACACGAGGGATTTGGCAATTGGGTAGATTTCCGATGAGAGTGTTTCATTGGACAAGGGAATTCCATGTTCAGAAGGAATCATCCCTAGCTCCAGTTTGGGTAACATTACCAGTTTTGCCAGTACACTTCTTCGAAAAACATTTCTTGTTTTCAATCTTTCTCCAGTAGGGAAGCCGTTGTTCCTGGATGCGGCAATGGTAGCAGGCACACGTCCTAGTGTGGCCAGGGTATGTGTGGAAGTGGATTTGGTGAAACCCATCTGTTCGAGAGTTTGGGTGGCAGTGGAGGGTGAGACAGGTTTCTGGCAGCAGATTGTCATAGAAGATTTGCCTTCCTATTGTTCAAAGTGTTGGCGGCTGGGTCATTCTATTGGAAACTGTAAGAGGAAGGAATTTGCAGGTCATTAGGTACCCAAACGCATTGCGGTGGCGGCGCAAGCGGCCCATGCTGTCGCAGACGGTAAGACACAGGTGGAGGTCTCTGCTAAAGAGACCCATGCAGCTACAAATTTACATGAGGAGGCCCCACTACCTGTGAAGGAGGTTGCAGGGAAGAGTCCAGTTCTTATGCTTGCGGGGGAGCGCCTCACGAAGGGGCTGCACCTGACTGGGGTGGTGGACGGTGTGGCTCCACAGGCTGGTATGCAACAGGGAGCTGGGCAGCCTGTTGCTGTGGGGAGCATTGTCAGCGTAGATGATAGGTCCGAAGAGCTGCAGTGTGGGGATTGGGTTATGGGAACTGCAGATGGGAGTTCAACTACAGTGCTTGACAAGGAGCCAGGACAAGGTAGCGAGACCCAGCTTTTGCAGCCTGAGCAGCGGGAGATTGGAGCTGGGCAGGCTGATCAATTGAAGGACACCAGCCTGGACAGGGTTGGTGCGCAAGTTCTGCTTCTTGATAGGGAGGATGGTGCTGAGGAGGGGGAGATTACGGAGGTGTATGTTGAGCTACCACTTGTGGTAGGCAACTTATCCCCGCGGATGGTTGTGCGACAGGAAAATGTAATGGAGCCGTCGGTCCAGGCATTAAACATTGATCAGGTCATTAATGGGGTGCAAGGTATCAAGCAAGGGCAAGGGAAAGGTGTTCGTGCGCGCTTCCCTTCTGATCGCCAGTTGAGGTCTGCAACACCAATCTATAACTCCTTCCAGGTTTTTGCCTCATGATTAACGCAATTTTCTAGAATATTCACGGGGTTTCCAAATCCCCAAATCTTAGAAAATTGATAAAATTAATATGGTTGTATGGTCTCAAGTTTGCTGTTATTTGCGAGCCCAAAACTGATGTGTCTAAGGTTGACTTCATTCGCATGTGCCTGGCATTTGATTCAGTTATTACAAACTTGTCGGATGACATCTGGGTTCTTTATTGCAATCCTTTCAGTTGTTCAGTTGTAGGTAACTCAAACCAGCATATTTCCTTATCTATTTAGCATCCACAGCTACCCCGTCCCATTATTTTCTCTTTTGTTCACACCAAGTGTTCTTTGGAGGAGCGAAGAGAACTATGGCAGAATCTTCTTGCTAATAAGCCTAGCTCCTTTCCATGGTGTATTGGGGGGGATTTTAATGTCATTCTAGCTCCCCATAAAAAGCGTGGAGGTTGGCCGGTTGGTGTTCATGAGGAGGTAGAGCTTATGTCTTTTGTGGAGGCAGCCGGCGTCTTTGACGCGGCTTTTTCGGGAGCTAACTTTACGTGGTGCAACAATCGGAAAGGCAAAGCTAAAATTTGAAAACGATTAGATAGATTGCTAATTAATGGAGAATGTGCGGATGTCTCTTCCATCATTTCTGTTAAGCATTTGTAGACACCAAATTTTTAACTAATTTTATTTTTATTTTTAGGCACCTTTTTAGCATTTTATAGCATTTTAGATTGTTATTATTTATTTTTATTTTATTTTTTTTTCAGTCATTTTGATCATTTAGCCGTTTACTTATATTTTAAGGCTTTTTAGTGTTAAGAGTTGCCGGAAAATGGTCTAAAAATATGCCTTGTCTCTGTTAGATTTTTTTTTTTAAAAAAAAAGAAGGAAAAAAGGACCACGCAAGCAATAGTATCACAGAAGGATTTTTCACCACCATTTTTTCCACGGAGGATTTTTCTGATGATCATCCGGCGGCTCAAAAACATTTAGAAATCCCAACTCTCATCCTCACCTTTGAGGTGAGGGTTAAGAGTGGGTATTTGATATAAATAGAACGGCTAAGGTTGGGCAGCAGGGATGGAGAGGAAAAAGCGGACGGCTAGAGAAACAAGGGGAGGTTTTTGACGGCTGAAGGAAAGGGTGAAAACAGAAGGGAAAAGAAGAGGGTTTGGGGGAGGATCTAAGGGAGGTCGGCTGTGAGAAAGGCTGGGTTTAGAGAGGAGTCAACAACGGAGAGCAAAAGAGGGACCAGAAAGCAAGAGGGAGAGATTTTGACGGCTAGGTAAAGAAGAAACCAGAGAGCTGGAGTGGCGGGGGGAGGTTGAGAAAACTGAAGAGAGGAAAAGGAGAGAGGAATCAGGCGTCGTCTAAGACTGCCATCGCTTATAGAAATCAACCATCATCTGTTGCTGTCAAATTGCATCGAGAAGGACACTGTAAGTCCCTCTTTTGCCTTTTCTTATTGATAGCTTACTATGAGAATCATGGATATTGTGAGGTGTTTCGATGGCTGATGTTGAGTTTTCGTTTGTGAATGTGGCCTTGTGTCGTATGCTAAGAAATTTAGACTAAAAGTTGGATGCAATAAGATGGAATCTTTCGGCCTGTTGCAATACTTTTAGTTTTCCTTCTTTTCGGGTTTGAGGTAGCAGTTTGTGTAGTGTTTTGTTTGCTGTTTGATCGAAAAACCACAGCTTTATTCAATCTGATGAACTAAAAGCTGCGTTTGGAGCTTTGTATGGCTGAAGGCCTGTGAATCATAAAGCTGTCAAATTTCATGTGATTTTCCCTTGAACTTTGCTGTTGCGAATGATTGGTAATCTTAACTGTCCCTATGATGGGTTGTTCTCATGATTATGGGGGGGTTAGGTTCGGGTAGAACTTGTCTGAGGTTTCATGTGGGAGGTGTAAAGAATGTTTGATTAATCTGTTGCCTGGGTTTTTGAATTCCATGCGGCTGAGATTGGTATACTAAGATCTGCTGCAACAAGCTCTCGGTTCTCGGCTCGTTGCAGCAGCATGGGTAGAGCATGATTCCTTTCTTTGCTTGTTCAAGTTTGGACTGGTTTGAAGCCTGTGTTTTCTTTGGCATTTTTGATTGGTAAGCTGCGTGCATATCTGCCGTGAGCCTCTCTCTTTGTGTCTCTACTGTGTTGCGGATTCGGTCACATGGAAGAGCTGTTTATGCTTGACAGTGGCGTCTCTCGCTGTTGTGTGTGTGTTTGTTCATCCCTGCTGGATTAAATCTTGTTTCGGGAGTGTTTGATCATTGGATTTCGTTGAAAAGAGGGTTTAAACTCCTGGTTTTACATTGTTAGGTGAATGTTTCTGGGTTCACACGAGCTTTTGATGCTTTGCCGAAAATTTTTTTTCTAGAAATTGCATAACCTCATTCTAAGTTGTTGGCTTGTTGAGTCTTATGGTTGTTTCTGGATTAATGTCGAGGCTTTGATTGGTTGGCTGAGGTGCTAGTTGCTTTAGGATTGCATTCAAGAAACCCATTGCATTGCAGCAAAAATGGTAGAAGCAAAAAATGCAACAGGCTTGCACTTTTCCGTTGCAGAAGTTTTCTTCAAATCTGATTTGCATGACTTTGGTGTTTAAAAAGAAGGATTTCTTGATGGGAAATAAGATGAATGCTTAGTGATTGTGTTGCACTAGTTGTTTGAAGTATTGAAATGTTGATTGCTTGAACTAATTAAGTGAAAAGAAAGCTGCGGCTGAATCTGCATACAAGCCTTAATTAGATGCTTCAATATTTTCATTGCAAAAAACGTTTCATGGTACTTTGCATGGGTTTTGCATGAAGTAATTCAATAATTTCACTTTGACCCCTTGGCTTTTAACTCATGCTGCTACGACCCAATCAATTGAATAATTTCATCAATTTGGTCCTTGGCAGCTTTAATTTTTGCAACTTCATTGCTTGCTTGCTTCAATTAACTACCATGCTTTGTTTGAATTGCACTTAATTCATGATTTTAAGAGTTTTATGACCAAGTGAGTTTGTGTTTGCCTATTTTCTTTAATTTTCCCAAATAAATTGTTACCTTGACCTTTTCTTTTATTTTGGAGGATAAATAAGTGATTTCACTCTATTAGGGCTCCAACTCAAGGGAGGTACACTCTATCCTTCATTTCTTGACTTATTTGACCCTACGTGCATATACGTGGCTTATGTGTGCAATTGCATGACTTTAAGTGTTTATTTCATTTTTTACCTTATTTATTTCTTTAGTTGCTTAGTTTTGCTTTAATTTTAGTTCAATTTCATCATTTGGGAGGCACTCGAATGCCAAAATTGTAATAGTTAGGAATTTAATTATTTTATTCCTTCTATTTCCCCTTTTAGATTGTAGTAGGTCTTCCCCCCTAAAAATGTAATAGTTAGGGCCTTAATTGCCTTATGTGTTTTGCATGCTTAGGTGCTATGTGTTTAATCGCTTTTTCTTAGGTTTTGGCATCTAGATAAGTATGCTTATGTGCTATGTGTTATGTGAAAATACGTGCCTTGCATGTCTACTTGCTTTTATTTATATTTGCTTATATAGATGAATGTACGTCACCGTGGCTAGTCCAATTGTGACGCCCCGAAAAAAAAATGAGTTTGAGAACCCGAAAATTTTCTAATTTTCTAGGGTTTATTTTATTTAATCGCCCGCCTTTTCTTCATTTTCTTTATTAGAAAAATTCCCCAGATAAAGTTTATGAGCAAAAATAGTTTTAAAATGATTTTTCTAGTATCGGTTAGTTTTTGAGAAATTAAAAGCGTATTTTGGACGTGGGACCCGCAAGTGCGGTAAACGCAATATATTTTTGACAACTTGTTGGATTTTTGTATTAAGTGATATTATTGTACAATGTGTTAAGATATTTGTATTGGAGAGACAAAAAGATAAGTTTTAAACCTAAAGGTGACAAGTGTCACTTTCTTACTCAAGGGTGGACTTTGACCATTTTACTACCTTTACTAATTGATTAAAAACTTGACCCAAAATTCATCTTCTTCATAAGCTCCTTGGCCGAACCTCTTGGAGACAAAAAGAGAGAAAAGCTTCCAATTTCTTCCTTCTATTTCTTGCCCAATCTCACAAACCAACCGTTAAAACCGTGATTTGCTCCATAAAAACCTTTCTCTTGGTGGTATTAAGGTGTGTGGTGAAGTGGTTTGAGAAGCAAAGGTGCTAAGTTGGGTCTTTCCTTGGGTTTGCATGGTAAGTGACTAAGGACCCTTTCCTTTGATCTTGATAATGTTCAATTAGTGATTGGTGGTGGTTGAATAAGTGATTTTATGGATGATTTCATGATTTTGGTTGAAATTAGTGAAGTTTTATATTTAATCAGGATTTTTCTGTTCTCATATGATTGTTATTATGTGGTTATGTATGATGATTGGAAATGATGTTTAATGATTCTAGAAGGTGGAAAAAGTGGAAGATTGCAAGTAAATTCTGTTTTGGAAGAAATCTGGAAAATTAGGGTTCTTGGTTCTTCATTCTGTCCGAAATTTTTGGTCCTATATATAGGCAGAATTGGCCTTAGCTCAAAACATGAAAGTTGTAGGGAATGACATTTTAAAGGTTCCTACAAAATTTCAGGTCAATCGGAGTTGTGTAGAGTGAGATAAGTCGAAATTACTATTGCTGTTCTGGGTTCATCAGGATGTTAGAATTGCGCCTGTAATTGGTTGTTTTGGCTGGAATTGCTTCCGGATTGGTTGTTGAGTCCTTCTGATGAAATTTATCCCTGTTTCTTAGCTTTCAGCTGGTTTTGGAATTTCTGGATTTGGACTTGGATAGCCTGTGTTATGATGTTTCCGCTAGAATGCGTTATGCGAATCTGTTTTTGTGAATCTGGTATGGTATCTTGCATTTTTGACCTGGTTACACTCGAAACTGGGTTGAGTGACCTTCTGTAATATTGTAGCCCTATCTCTTAGCTTCGAAACGGTGGGTCTTGCGCCTTCATCCGACAATCATAGCGCCTTTGGTACCATTACCGCAAAATGACGTCAAAACCTGTTTTTCTGGTTTTGAGCTTCACTTTCATTTCCGGACTTTTCCCTAGCTTGACTTGTACTAGTACTACTTGGAGCTTGCTGAATGGCTATTGGATGAACTTGTTGTTGTGTGTGTACCTTTGGATTGGAATGAGGAAATAATGAAGCCTTGATGGCTGGAAAAGTAAAGAAAGATAAGAGGAAGTGCTGTCCGAATTTTGAAAGGACTTGTTTGCATTGAGTTTGTGAACTAAGACTTGGATTTGAGCAAGGCAATGATATATGATGGATGGTTCCTGAGCCATGGAGGTGAGTGACCCTAAACTATTTCCAAAGTACTTGTGAAATGTTTCTTGCATTATGTACTCGATTGCATCTCATGCGTGCTTGCATGTGAATTCATGACATGATTTGGCTTCAATGAGTTCTGGGAAAGTCTTGTGCTGGACACCAACGTCTCCACCATTTTCGTGAGTTCGTGACATGACGGAGCAAATGGCTCCGGAGCTCAAAAAAGGGCTCCCTCCTAATGTTAATGTTAATGTTAAATGATCTATTTGAGCGTTGGGTGTTCAAGTGCTGTGATTTCACCGGCTCACGAGAGCACTAAACGTACATTTGATCTCTGAATCATGACATCATCGAAATGATCGAAATGCAACATTGTGAAATATATTTGTTTAATGATTTTCCTGGTTACTCGCTGAGCTTCTAGCTCACCCCAAAAATATTTTATTCCCCTCCACAGGGCTCAAGGCGAAGGAAGGACTTGTTGTGCTTATTCACGTGATTGGATGGCTTAGTTGGAATTGTTATATTTTGTACCGTTTGGATGTGGAATCATTTTATGTATAGTTGGAAATCGTTTCCGCTTCACTTATGACATGTAATTATTGGAGAATTTGATGTATATTGGAGATTTATATTGTAATATGTGAGTTTTATCTGGTAATCTGTTTGAGGAATGTAGTGAACGACTGAGTCCCGGCGAGAGCTGGGCAGGCGACCCGCCGAACCCTCTGGTTCGCCTTAGGGGGAGGTGGGGTCGTTACAAGTGGTATCAGAGCTTAGGCTTCAGATCTCTGTAGTGTATCCTAGGCTTGAAGTTTAGGATGCTGGACTGTGGGTTTGGTTTGCAATATTAGTGATTCTTGCGGGATGTCTCGACTTGATTGGTACAAGAGGGAATGTCGAGGATGACATTTTTTTAAGGAGGGGAGATTGTGACGCCCCGAAAAAAAAATGAGTTTGAGAACCCGGAAATTTTCTAATTTTCTAGGGTTTATTTTATTTAATCGCCCGCCTTTTCTTCATTTTCTTTATTAGAAAAATTCCCCAGATAAAGTTTATGAGCAAAAATAGTTTTAAAATGATTTTTCTAGTATCGGTTAGTTTTTGAGAAATTAAAAGCGTATTTTGGACGTGGGACCCGCAAGTGCGGTAAACGCAATATATTTTTGACAACTTGTTGGATTTTTGTATTAAGTGATATTATTGTACAATGTGTTAAGATATTTGTATTGGAGAGACAAAAAGATAAGTTTTAAACCTAAAGGTGACAAGTGTCACTTTCTTACTCAAGGGTGGACTTTGACCATTTTACTACCTTTACTAATTGATTAAAAACTTGACCCAAAATTCATCTTCTTCATAAGCTCCTTGGCTGAACCTCTTGGAGACAAAAAGAGAGAAAAGCTTCCAATTTCTTCCTTCTATTTCTTGCCCAATCTCACAAACCAACCGTTAAAACCGTGATTTGCTCCATAAAAACCTTTCTCTTGGTGGTATTAAGGTGTGTGGTGAAGTGGTTTGAGAAGCAAAGGTGCTAAGTTGGGTATTTCCTTGGGTTTGCATGGTAAGTGACTAAGGACCCTTTCCTTTGATCTTGATAATGTTCAATTAGTGATTGGTGGTGGTTGAATAAGTGATTTTATGGATGATTTCATGATTTTGGTTGAAATTAGTGAAGTTTTATATTTAATCAGGATTTTTCTGTTCTCATATGATTGTTATTATGTGGTTATGTATGATGATTGGAAATGATGTTTAATGATTCTAGAAGGTGGAAAAAGTGGAAGATTGCAAGTAAATTCTGTTTTGGAAGAAATCTGGAAAATTAGGGTTCTTGGTTCTTCATTCTGTCCGAAATTTTTGGTCCTATATATAGGCAGAATTGGCCTTAGCTCAAAACATGAAAGTTGTAGGGAATGACATTTTAAAGGTTCCTACAAAATTTCAGGTCAATCGGAGTTGTGTAGAGTGAGATAAGTCGAAATTACTATTGCTGTTCTGGGTTCATCAGGATGTTAGAATTGCGCCTGTAATTGGTTGTTTTGGCTGGAATTGCTTCCGGATTGGTTGTTGAGTCCTTCTGATGAAATTTATCCCTGTTTCTTAGCTTTTAGCTGGTTTTGGAATTTCTGGATTTGGACTTGGATAGCCTGTGTTATGATGTTTCCGCTAGAATGCGTTATGCGAATCTGTTTTTGTGAATCTGGTATGGTATCTTGCATTTTTGACCTGGTTACACTCGAAACTGGGTTGAGTGACCTTCTGTAATATTGTAGCCCTATCTCTTAGCTTCGAAAAGGTGGGTCTTGCGCCTTCATCCGACAATCGTAGCGCCTTTGGTACCATTACCGCAAAATGACGTCAAAACCTGTTTTTCTGGTTTTGAGCTTCACTTTCATTTCCGGACTTTTCCCTAGCTTGACTTGTACTAGTACTACTTGGAGCTTGCTGAATGGCTATTGGATGAACTTGTTGTTGTGTGTGTACCTTTGGATTGGAATGAGGAAATAATGAAGCCTTGATGGCTGGAAAAGTAAAGAAAGATAAGAGGAAGTGCTGTCCGAATTTTGAAAGGACTTGTTTGCATTGAGTTTGTGAACTAAGACTTGGATTTGAGCAAGGCAATGATATATGATGGATGGTTCCTGAGCCATGGAGGTGAGTGACCCTAAACTATTTCCAAAGTACTTGTGAAATGTTTCTTGCATTATGTACTCGATTGCATCTCATGCGTGCTTGCATGTGAATTCATGACATGATTTGGCTTCAATGAGTTCTGGGAAAGTCTTGTGCTGGACACCAACGTCTCCACCATTTTCGTGAGTTCGTGACATGACGGAGCAAATGGCTCCGGAGCTCAAAAAGGGGCTCCCTCCTAATGTTAATGTTAATGTTAAATGATCTATTTGAGCGTTGGGTGTTCAAGTGCTGTGATTTCACCGGCTCACGAGAGCACTAAACGTACATTTGATCTCTGAATCATGACATCATCGAAATGATCGAAATGCAACATTGTGAAATATATTTGTTTAATGATTTTCCTGGTTACTCGCTGAGCTTCTAGCTCACCCCAAAAATATTTTATTCCCCTCCACAGGGCTCAAGGCGAAGGAAGGACTTGTTGTGCTTATTCACGTGATTGGATGGCTTAGTTGGAATTGTTATATTTTGTACCGTTTGGATGTGGAATCATTTTATGTATAGTTGGAAATCGTTTCCGCTTCACTTATGACATGTAATTATTGGAGAATTTGATGTATATTGGAGATTTATATTGTAATATGTGAGTTTTATCTGGTAATCTGTTTGAGGAATGTAGTGAACGACTGAGTCCCGGCGAGAGCTGGGCAGGCGACCCGCCGAACCCTCTGGTTCGCCTTAGGGGGAGGTGGGGTCGTTACAAGTGGTATCAGAGCTTAGGCTTCAGATCTCTGTAGTGCATCCTAGGCTTGAAGTTTAGGATGCTGGACTGTGGGTTTGGTTTGCAATATTAGTGATTCTTGCGGGATGTCTCGACTTGATTGGTACAAGAGGGAATGTCGAGGACGACATTTTTTTAAGGAGGGGAGATTGTGACGCCCCGAAAAAAAAATGAGTTTGAGAACCCGGAAATTTTCTAATTTTCTAGGGTTTATTTTATTTAATCGCCCGCCTTTTCTTCATTTTCTTTATTAGAAAAATTCCCCAGATAAAGTTTATGAGCAAAAATAGTTTTAAAATGATTTTTCTAGTATCGGTTAGTTTTTGAGAAATTAAAAGCGTATTTTGGACGTGGGACCCGCAAGTGCGGTAAACGCAATATATTTTTGACAACTTGTTGGATTTTTGTATTAAGTGATATTATTGTACAATGTGTTAAGATATTTGTATTGGAGAGACAAAAAGATAAGTTTTAAACCTAAAGGTGACAAGTGTCACTTTCTTACTCAAGGGTGGACTTTGACCATTTTTACTACCTTTACTAATTGATTAAAAACTTGACCCAAAATTCATCTTCTTCATAAGCTCCTTGGCCAAACCTCTTGGAGACAAAAAGAGAGAAAAGCTTCCAATTTCTTCCTTCTATTTCTTGCCCAATCTCACAAACCAACCGTTAAAACCGTGATTTGCTCCATAAAAACCTTTCTCTTGGTGGTATTAAGGTGTGTGGTGAAGTGGTTTGAGAAGCAAAGGTGCTAAGTTGGGTCTTTCCTTGGGTTTGCATGGTAAGTGACTAAGGACCCTTTCCTTTGATCTTGATAATGTTCAATTAGTGATTGGTGGTGGTTGAATAAGTGATTTTATGGATGATTTCATGATTTTGGTTGAAATTAGTGAAGTTTTATATTTAATCAGGATTTTTCTGTTCTCATATGATTGTTATTATGTGGTTATGTATGATGATTGGAAATGATGTTTAATGATTCTAGAAGGTGGAAAAAGTGGAAGATTGCAAGTAAATTCTGTTTTGGAAGAAATCTGGAAAATTAGGGTTCTTGGTTCTTCATTCTGTCCGAAATTTTTGGTCCTATATAGAGGCCGAATTGGCCTTAGCTCAAAACATAAAAGTTGTAGGGAATGACATTTTAAAGGTTCCTACAAAATTTCAGGTCAATCGGAGTTGTGTAGAGTGAGATAAGTCGAAATTAATATTGCTGTTCTGGGTTCATCAGGATGTTAGAATTGCGCCTGTAATTGGTTGTTTTGGCTGGAATTGCTTCCGGATTGGTTGTTGAGTCCTTCTGATGAAATTTATCCCTGTTTCTTAGCTTTCAGCTGGTTTTGGAAGTTCTGGATTTGGACTTGGATAGCCTGTGTTATGATGTTTCCGCTAGAATGCGTTATGTGAATCTGTTTTTGTGAATCTGGTATGGTATCTTGCATTTTTGACCTGGTTACACTCGAAACTGGGTTGAGTGACCTTCTGTAATATTGTAGCCCTATCTCTTAGCTTCGAAACGGTGGGTCTTGCGCCTTCATCTGACAATCGTAGAGCCTTTGGTACCATTACCGTAAAATGACGTCAAAACCTGTTTTTCTGGTTTTGAGCTTCACTTTCATTTCCGGACTTTTCCCTAGCTTGACTTGTACTAGTACTACTTGGAGCTTGCTGAATGGCTATTGGATGAACTTGTTGTTGTGTGTGTACCTTTGGATTGGAATGAGGAAATAATGAAGCCTTGATGGCTGGAAAAGTAAAGAAAGATAAGAGGAAGTGCTGTCCGAATTTTGAAAGGACTTGTTTGCATTGAGTTTGTGAACTAAGACTTGGATTTGAGCAAGGCAATGATATATGATGGATGGTTCCTGAGCCATGGAGGTGAGTGACCCTAAACTATTTCCAAAGTACTTGTGAAATGTTTCTTGCATTATGTACTCGATTGCATCTCATGCGTGCTTGCATGTGAATTCATGACATGATTTGGCTTCAATGAGTTCTGGGAAAGTCTTGTGCTGGACACCAACGTCTCCACCATTTTCGTGAGTTCGTGACATGACGGAGCAAATGGCTCCGGAGTTCAAAAAGGGGCTCCCTCCTAATGTTAATGTTAATGTTAAATGATCTATTTGAGCGTTGGGTGTTCAAGTGCTGTGATTTCACCGGCTCACGAGAGCACTAAACGTACATTTGATCTCTGAATCATGACATCATCGAAATGATCGAAATGCAACATTGTGAAATATATTTGTTTAATGATTTTCCTGGTTACTCGCTGAGCTTCTAGCTCACCCCAAAAATATTTTATTCCCCTCCACAGGGCTCAAGGCGAAGGAAGGACTTGTTGTGCTTATTCACGTGATTGGATGGCTTTGTTGGAATTGTTATATTTTGTACCGTTTGAATGTGGAATCATTTTATGTATAGTTGGAAATCGTTTCCGCTTCACTTATGACATGTAATTATTGGAGAATTTGATGTATATTGGAGATTTATATTGTAATATGTGAGTTTTATCTGGTAATCTGTTTGAGGAATGTAGTGAACGACTGAGTCCCGGCGAGAGCTGGGCAGGCGACCCGCCGAACCCTCTGGTTCGCCTTAGGGGGAGGTGGGGTCGTTACACCAATGCTAGTCATGGTCTTCCCCCTCGAACTCTCGCAAGTCCAATGCTTGTGAAAAAGCGTTAGTGAAGGGTTAGTCCAATGCTAGACCCATTAGGGCCGTCCCCGCGCTAGCACATACTTGCATGCCTTCATTACATCTTCATTCATTCTTTCCTTTTAGTTTTACATTTTGCATGACCCTTCACTCCCTTTCCCTTACATATTTAGGATTACATTTTCATTTAGATTAGCTCATTTGCTTGTATAGGTTAGGGAGTCACTCTTTTGGTAAAGAGGATGGACGAGTTTGGCTATACATAGCCTTAGCACGCTCATTCTTTTTCTAATCAAAAGGAAAATTAAGTCACGAACATTAGTCCCCCGTACCCGTTTTGCTTGCATTCCTCTAGGGTTCATGCATTTCATTTATCCACTATCACATGCACTTTTACTTCATATTCTATCCCTTTTTCCACATTTTCGCTTCACACAACTTTTATTTTGCACGTTTTCACTCTGCCACTTACACTTTATATACTATCACGTGCACACACGCACTTTCATACTATCACTTTACTCACCTTACTTTTGCACACTTCCATTTACACACTATTGTTTATTATTATTATTATTATTATTACTACTTTTTCACTTCACGCAAACTCACATTTTTACATTGCGTACATTCATTTCATTCATTTTTCGTCATTAGCATTATTCGTGACCTCTCCAAAGAGTCATTATTGGGTATCACTATTAATGTGATTGGCACCACTCAAGCTTTGAAGAGAAATTTTGCCCCCCGATGTCCCCCTAGGTCTAGGTTTTGCATTCATATAGTGCATCCAAATGTGATAAATTCTTTGGTTAAAAATAAGAAAATCCTTGACTAAATCACGCAACTAGCCTTGGCTAGGTCGAAGGGGTGTCTTGGATTTTTATCCTTGCCTTCCCCTTCGTCAAATGTGACTCCCGAACCTTTCATTTGATTTTCGTGGACTAGGAGTCGTTTAAAAGGGGTTTTTCTACTTTTTTCCTTTGAAAACTCATTTTAGGTGACTTGGTACACCTTAACTCAATACCAAGTGGCGACTCCGATTTTTGTTCAAAAAACCCTTTTTAAACTATTATTTTGGGTCAAATCGTCGCATTTTCAAGTCCCATTTAGACCCATATTTTTCTTCATTTTCTTTGTAAATCAAAAATTCACTTTTCAAACTATTTATTTTCTAAAAAATGGGGCGCGACAGCTGGCGACTCCACTGGGGACTTAGAGGGTCCGAGCAAATTTGATTTAGTCAATCTTTTTCTTCTTTTAACCTTTCCATATATCGCATTTGGATGATTAGGGTTGCATTTTTCCTTTTTATAGAATTTTGTATTTCGCGCGTATCAACTCACTCCCTCACACATTTGCGTACGATTGTTTTGATGGAAGGATGGTTTATTTATGTGATTCCGTGCTTTGCATTGCATTTGGGTGGGGGATTACCCTAGAGCCTCGCGTTGGTTCTTGATCCCTCCCCTCAATAAGAAAGCACCTCATACGTGCATGCATAGTTTATTTACCCTACTTTTTTCTTTTTTCGTGGGCGTTTCCCACACCTCCTTGTAGGATTAGGATCGATTGCCTTGGGTAGGCGGATGGTGTGCTCTGCGCCCATAGCGCTACCTAAGGGATCACTCGAGCCACCGATCAAAGGCCCTGGGAGTGATGACCCTTCGCCTTTAGGTCTGAAGGCTTGGGAGCCGAAACCTTATTGAGTCTAGATGCATTAGTGAGCCAAACCTCATGCATCCATATTAGAATTGCTTAGGATAGAGTCGACCTTATCCTGAATTAGGGACACTAGGCACGAGGGGAGGGATTCCAACCCTTTTTTCTTATTTTTGCTTTCCATATTTATTACTTGATTGCCTCAACGTGTTATGTGATTATTTACTGAACTAACATTTCTTTGTTTTCTTGTCTTTTGCATTCACAAACGCTAGGAATTAAGAGATCTGGCATGATCCACTTTTAGAACTTACCCTCTTAGATAGGTTATTGCATGTTTAAGATTCCAATGAATTGCATTTGTAGATTGAAAATTGAACATCATTCTAGGCCCACCCTGGCAAATAAAGGGTCCCTTAGGTTATGTTTCATTTCCAATTGCATATTTTACTTGTCGCGCCCCATTTTTTATAAGAAAAATAAATGGTTGAAAAAAGTGAATTTTTGATTTTGAAAAATGAATTTTGATTTACAAAGAAAATGAAGAAAAATATGGGTCTAAATGGGACTTGAAAATGTGACGATTCGACCCAAAATAATAGTTTAAAAAGGGTTTATTGAATGAAAAATGGAGTCGCCACTTGGTATAGGGTTAAGGTGTACCAAGTCACCGAAAAATGAAATTTTAAAGAAAAAATAAAAAAAACCCTTTTTAAACGACTCCAAGTCTACGAAGATCAAAGGAAAGATTCGGGAGTCACATTTGACGAAGGGGAAGGCAAGAATAAAAATCCAAGGCACCCCTTCGACCTAGCCAAGGCTAGTTGCGTGATTTAGTCAAGGATTTTCTTATTTTTAACCAAAAGATTTATCACATTTGGATGCACTATATGAATGCAAACCCTAGACCTAGGGGGGTGCCGGGGGGCAAAATTTCTCTTCAAAGCTTGAATGGTGCCAATCACATTAATTGTGATGCCCAATAGTGACTCTTTGGAGGGGTCACAAATTATGCAAAAATACGAGACTCTAAGAAAAGGAAAAGGATAAAATAATTATACAAATATACGTGACCTAAGGGAATGCATCATGTCGGGTGCGGGGGACTAATGTTCGTGACTCAATTTTCCCTTTAATAGAGGGAATACGAGCGTGCTAAGGCTAGAAAAAGCCAAACTCGTCCATATCCCATATCCAAGGGGTTATTCCCTAATCTAATCAAGCAAATGAACTAACCTAGTTCTAATGCTTATATGAAATGCAATCTAATGTCATGTTTGCATACAAAAGGGGTAAGTAATATATATAATGTAACAGCCCCACCTTCCCCTAAGGCGAACCAAAGGGGTTAGCGGACTGCCTGCCCAACTCTCGCCAGGACTAACGAGCAGTTACACGCGATCTAGAACATTTCGGGAAAGTAAAAGTGCGCTCGGACAAGCCACAAATATCAAAAGAAAAAAAAATTGAAAAAACGAAAACGATGAATAGTGGCCTGGCACAGCAGAATCCGGCCGGAATCTGGCCGGATTACCGGCCGGATTCTTGGCCGGATACTGTCCAGTGAGCAAGGCCGGATTTTCAAAAAAAAACCCAAGGCAATCCGGCCGACAATCCGGCCAATTTCTGGCCGGATTCCTGGCCGGATTTGGCCCTGTTCATTCCCGCTAGAAATTTTTCTTTCGCCGTTTGAAATACGAGTTAATCCGAAATCCAACCAAATGTCAACCAAACACATATACATTGAAATGTAACATTTACAAGCCAAAAGCCAAAGCGACATATCAAAACGATTCATCATGGATATACATGTTCGGTTTGCCAATCAAAAGAAATTGAACCCAATACACATTAGGGTTTCATTCAAAGAGCTATTCAAAAGACATTTACATGGGCTCAACTTGACAACCAACTAACACAACCTTTTCCAAAAGTGGTCATTTCCTGTAAGGAAAACAAATGGAACGGAATGAGCTTAAGGCCAGTGAGTTACTACCACATAAGCAACAAAGATCACTTAAGCATAACCTTTCATTTCAAGTACACAATTAAGGAATAAAACAAATCAGTAAAAGGATACGGACGGCTCTCAAGAGCCCATTTCCACGCTTACATTCTTGATCCGATCTCATTGACTCTCCGTCAACGTTTATGAGTACCAACCGTAGAACCCACTTCACTCCCATTCCTTCCACCAAACATACCCCAACCGGGCCCGCACTCCAATCAGTAGCTTTTGGTAATACTCGAGTATACCGGAACCAAGAGTCTCATTACTACAAGATTCCCCAGTACAGTCCCCGTGGCATGTCAATTTTCACGACCAAGCCCTCGCCGGCTCGATTCAATTGACTACCTACGAGGTTGAGCTCAGTAATACAGTAAGGCCGTTGGGTATTCGTCCAAACGACACCAAATCAGTTTTCCATGAATGGAATTCAATATCTCATATAGCAAGTGCAGTATTTCAGTGAAACGGTAAACAGTCATGAATGGAATCACAAGGGGGTGAGGGCGGTCAAGTACACCCTCACCTCAATCACTTCCTCACTCACTTATCAATTAAGTGTTGTTTCAAGCACTTCCGTCAAGAGAATGTCGTGAACCACCGTCACGCCCTAGAACACGTAAACAAGTACAATGAGACTCGATAACGAGTCATAAAGCAATGCCAATCACAACCCCAATAGGGTTTTATAAACATATACAAGCATTATAGCAAACCAGAAAATCAGGAAATGTAACTCATTTGGCCTAGCAACAAAAACAGTTTTGTCCTCAATATGCGGTAATGGCACAAGTTGCGCTACGCTTATCGGATGAGGGTACAAGACCCACCATCTCGAAGCTAAAATACAGGGCTACAACAATGTAGAAGGCCACTCAGTCCAAATCCTAGCACAACTAGGTCAAATATGCAAAATACCAAACCAGAACCGTAATTGCAGGTTTACAAATTACACTAAGCTGTAATTAGTCCAACTCAGTCTATACAGGTCCAAATGTAGAAATTCCAAAGGCATATGATAGCTAGGAAATCAAACTACATTTCATCAGAAGACCTTAACAACCAAATCCAAAGCAATTCCAGTCAAAACAGCCAATAACAGGCGCAGTTCGGCCATCCTGAAGAACCCAGAACAGCAACAGTAAAATCGACATTTCTCACTCTACACTACTCTAAATGACCTGAAATTTTACAGGCACCTCAAACATATCAATACCTACAACTTTCATGTTTTAAGAAAAGGCCAATTCGGCCTCTAACCATACGATCCCAAAACCGGACAGAAAGGGGGTTATGAAACCCTAACTTTTCACATTTCCTTCCAAACCCAAAATTGGTTGCAATTACCAATCATTTACACCTACTAGAGTCATTAACCATCAATTCCCATCATCAAAGATATCCACAACATCACATTCATATTAAACCAGAAAATTCCTCAATAAATTGAAAACTTCATCATTTCATCCAAAAGCAAGAAATAAATCACAAATTTCAGCACTTTAGCCACCACTAGGCACAAATTAAGCATCATTAAGTGTAGGAGGAAGTGTAATCACCACTTACCTAGTAAACAAGAGAAGAGGAGTTGTAGACCACCTTAGCTTACTTGGACACTTCACCAAAGCACTTACTAGCACCTAATGGAGGAATTTTATGGAGTAGAAACAATTGTAAGCAATTGGTTTGGATGATTTGAGCTAGTTGGAAGCTTAAAATTGGAGAGGTTTTCTTTCTTCTTGAGCTTAAGGTAGCCGGCCAACATAGAGAAAGAAATGGTGAATTTTGAGTCAATTTTTGAGATATTTAATCCAAGGGTAAGAAAGGTCAAAACAGTGAATAGTTGTCTAACAAAGTCCAACCAATAAGATAAAGACACTTGGCACTTCATTAAATGCATTTCTATCCTTTAAGTCTCTCTCACATCAATCACTTCACCTCCTCTACTTATCTCTTAACACCCGATAAATTTCACACAGTATCCGGAACTTAACCTTATTGGCCGAATTTTTCCGAACTTTTCGCACTAGTGGGGCCCACGTCCATTATATATCCGTAATTTCTCAAAAACTCTCCAATACTAGAAAAATCATCTAAAAACTATAATTACTCATAAAATTCACCAGGAGAATTTTCCTAAGCCAGAAAATGCATAAAACATGCCATTAAAGGAAATAAACCCTAGGAAAATTATTAGGGAAAATACGGGTTCTCACATATAAGGGAAAATATGGGAGAAGGGATATATGTATAAGGAGGGATGTCATGCAAAAAATGATGAAAGAGGCCCTAAAAGTCAAGATATGCATGAGATCACGCAATCATGATCTAACGCGCGAAGGGCTCCTAAGGGCTAGCGTTGGACTAGCCCACATCAACGCTCTCTCACAAGTATTGGACTTGCAAGAGCTCGAGGGGACAACCATGATTAGCATTGGACTAGCCACGGTTACGTGCATTTGCATCCATTATACACATATTGTTATTCTTGATTTTGATGATCACAAAGGACTTTGAAATGTTTATCTAACTCTCTTCAAATATAAGTGTTTTTGCCTATCAAAGAATCAGGTACGAATATGTCAAGAAATGAAAATCAACCAAAAGAAGAAGCAAAAACAGGACACTCATGTCGGACGTCCGAAGGAATCTGTCGGACGTCCGGAAGGATGAAGAACATCAAGAAGGAAATTCTGTCGGACGCTCGTGAGGAAGCATCGGACGTCCGGATGGATCGGACGTACTCTTCGGACACACATCGATCGTGTCGGACGTCCTAAAAATTCCACAAAGTGTTGATGACTCTCTGCCAAGACTCTGTCGAACGCTTGTAAGGAAGCATCGGACGTCCTGAAGGATCGGACGCATGCTTCGGACGCACATCAATCTCATCGGACGTCCTAAAAATTCCACGAAGATTTGATAACTCTCTGGACGACGTTCGGACACAGAAGCTCGGACTATAAAATCCCATCGGACGTCCGAACAACAACTTGACTGATTTACGGACGATGGGATCGAACGATGACTAAGCCGTCGGACGTCTGACAGCCCCAACGGCTAGCTGACTCTTCATCTGCCTTCCATCCGTTGGAAGTATTAATGAAGCCCATTTTTGGTTCCCTTTAAATACAAACGATTCTGAATCAGACAGGGACTTTTGCACACTTTGTTTACAAGATCTCAAGAGATATTTTAGCTTGAAAATAGTCTCCAAAGCTAGATTTGTTCTCCAAGTGGTGTGAATTTCTTGTGAGCATTTCTCTTGTGGTTGAAAGTCTCATTAGTGTAGCTTTGTTGAGGGTTATCTGAGTGATTGTAAAACTTCTTAACTTGACTAAGTGAGGCTTAGGGCAAGGAGGAAGTGCTCCCTCCATTGTACATCTAGTTGATCATATTTCATCAAAGAGAAGTTGCTCAACCTAGTGATTGGTCTTCAAGTTTGAGGAAAGCTTGGTAGACAATCGGTTTGATATTCTATCTTATTATTTTTGTTTAATAAAATTCTCATTGCCTATCTATACTTGCTTTTCTAATCAACATTGCTCTCTTTTTCTAATCTACTTGGTTGATTATTACTAGAAAAGAAGGTAAATTTTTATTAAAGAAAAATTGCATAAATTTGATTAAGATTTTAATCAACCTAATTCACCCCCCTCTTAGGTTGTCTTTGGGCCTTACACATATATAAGCAATGTGCATAATTAAAGCAAGTAGACATGTGAGCACGTAATTCACATAACACATAACACATAAGCATGCATATCTAGATGCCAAACCCTAAGAAATCGATTAAACACATAGTACCCAAGCATGCAAACACATAAGGCAATTAAGGCCCTAACTATTACATTTTTAGGGGGAAGGCCTACTACAATCTAATGGGGGATGAATAAAAAGAAAATAATAAACCAATTAAACCCCTAACTATTACAATTCGGCATTTAAATGCCTTTCAAATGATCAAAAATTAAAATAAAATAAATATACTAAATCAAAACAAATAAAGTGAATAAATAAATAAATAAAATGGAAACACATAAAAGGTACGCAATTAAACACATAAAGTCATATAATGCACATAGGGTCGAATAAAGTGGAAATAAGGGATAGAGTGTACCTCCCTTGAGTCGGGACCCTAGTGACACGAAATTTACTTATCTACCCTCCAAAAAACAAAGAAAAGGGTCAAGGCATCACTTTAATTAACAAATAAATCAAAATCATGTAAACAACCCATGTTCAAGAAATTAAATCAATGAAGGACTTGATTACAAAAAATTAATAAAGCTTTGGGGTCAAATCAACATTATGGGAAACTTGGGGGGCCAGAGTGTGATTTTCAGAAAGTATTTCATTCATGCAACGAAGCTTTCTTTGTTTCTGTTGATTACTTTTATCTGCAACAAGTTGGGCTTCTCCAATACAATCTCCCATCCATCCCAACGCTACTAATATCTTAACCAATCAACATTTGAACTAAACAACCAGATACCCAAACTTTCTTTTCATTTTTCGATATAAAACCTTATGTTTAAGCATCAGAAATTCAAACGAAACAGTTCAAACAGGCATCGAATAACAGTATTTCTTTTTAGCAATGATGCTTCTGCAACTACAGGCTCCAACTCTTTCCACAAGTTTTCGCAACTTTCAACCATTCAAGCCATTCACAAAACAACAAAAGAAGCTATATCATGGCATTCTAACAAGAAAATGATCTCAACACTTCAACATGATGACCAAGAACATCCACGAAGCTACTCAAATTTGGCCAACGAAGTTTCTAAAACAATAACGTGCAAAACAGAAAAAAACATCACTTGCCGACATTACAGCCATCGAACCAACTCACTTGCCGACAGTACCAAAAACATCAAAAAGAGATGAGGAAATTTTACTAAAGAAGAAGAGAAGAACAAGCAGGTCATCAAAACACAATTTTTTTTTTTGTACAAAATGCCGTGGCTGTACCGTGAAACAGGGAAGAACCAGAACATTGTTTGGAGCAAAACCCGTATAAACATCATAAAATTGCAAGTAAATAGCAAGAAAAGGAAATAGGAAGAAAACATAATCGGTCTCTTTCAAATTTCTGGACACACTCATGGGTTTCAACTAAACGCTGGACTGATGGGAGCTTTCCTCACATGCCTATGGAACCTCATCCGGTTTAGGCATTTTAGCAAACAACAGACGGGCATAAGAATTTCAGCAATTACTCAATCATCGATGTGATGACCAACCCAAAAAAAATTTTCAGAAACAAAAATGTCAGTCCAAATCAAACCCATACATCGTGAGTATTCAGAAATTGAGGCCAATTAACAGGAAAATTGCACTAAAGCAAAACCACGGAGAATCTGTATCAAAAGCTTGAAAAAGAAACTGAAATTTTTAAAGAACACGGGCAGCTTACAGTGCTCCGCTTGGTGAAATTTCGCCGAGAATGACGACGGATCCCGACGAGATGATGGAGGCGATTCCAGTTTCTGTTTCCTCTGTTTTTGGCTTCCTTGTTTTCTTCACTTCGTTTTCTTCCTTCCGTTTCTGTTTAGACAAGATCCCTTTCCACTGGCTTTTCTTCCTGATTTCTGTTCACCGAAACCCCTTCAATTTCCTTTTTGCTTTCCAGCCGCCCCCCTTCAATAAGGAGAAATTGAGCTGCATCAGCGCCACAGTGGCGGGCGGTCTCTAGGCCGGTGGCGTGCCAGGCGGCGAGGAGCTCGGAAACGATGGCGATGGGGGCCGGGCGTGCGGTGGTGGAAGTGACGGAACGGTGTAATTGGTCATCGTGGCGATGACCGACTGAGAATGTTCAGGCGGTAACATGGAAATTAATGGCAAGAATTATGGGCTTATTTAGGAATTCATGATCAAAGACTATTTTGAGAGAATTTGGACGGATCGAGTTGAGGAAGATTGGGAATTTTTTGATCCATTTAGGATTTAGGGTTTTGGTTTTTTTTCTCTCCCCGTGGGTCTTCTTCCTTCTCTTTGCCTTTCTCATTTTGCCGTAGTCTCCTCTGTTTTTTCTCCTTCTCTGTTTTTCCTCCGCCCCCAACCGAGAGCTTCCCCTCTGTTTTTCTGATTTTTCCCCGCTCCCTGCCTTGCTCTGTTTTTCTGATGCCTTTGGCCATTTCTTACTCTCCGCCGCCATCTCCCTTGATTCTTTCATAGCTTGCCCTTCTTCCTTCTTATTGTTTTATTTCGTTTTCATCCGCCGAAAACCCCCTTCCCCCATTTTCCAGTTTTTCTTCTTCTTGTTCTCTTTCCCAATTCCAAAGCCTCCTCTGTTTTCCCTTTGAGATTTTCAGCCGCCCCCCATTCCCCCCGTG
Source organism: Coffea eugenioides (assembly GCF_003713205.1). Lineage (NCBI taxonomy): Eukaryota > Viridiplantae > Streptophyta > Magnoliopsida > Gentianales > Rubiaceae > Coffea > Coffea eugenioides. The sequence goes on from NC_040041.1 coordinate 31,832,410, forward strand.
AGCTTTTCCTTTTTTTTCTCCCTATCCCCTTTCTTTGGCTTGCGGCTCCCTTTGTTTTAAAAGCACTTCCAAAAACCTAAACCTAACTTGAAAGGCCAAGATTGCAAACCCCAAAGTAGACTTATGTGTCTTATTCTTGTCCCTTTGATTGACTTTTCCTTTTTTTTCCTTTTCTTTTTTTTTTCTTTTTTTTCTTCAAAACCTAGAATCGAAACAAATCGAGATAAAAATTAAATGATTAAATTTTAATTAAATGATAAAAGTGACTTAAAAATAAAAGACTAAAAGTAAATGAAATTAATCAAAAATAAAAATAATAGTAAACAAAAATACCTTAAAAATTTGGTGTCTACAGTTTGCCACTCTTTGTCTGAGTTTTGGAAAAACTTGAGACAAAGAAGTAGACACCAAATACTTATCTGTGTTATTCGGCTGCAGCTACTCGAATGACTGTCATTATTGAAACGAGGACTGACCTCTTTAACAAAAAAAAAAAAAAATTTTTAAATGGGACTGACCCAAACAGGAAATTTAAAACGGACTGACCCTGAACAAGAAATTTAAAAGCGGGACTGACCCGAACAAGATTTAAAATCGTGGGACTGGCCCGAACAAAATTAAAATCATGGGACTGACCCGAACAAAATTTAAAATCATGGGACTGACCCGAATAAAAACATCATGGGACTGACCCGAATAAAATTTAAAATCATGGGACTGGCCCGAACAAAGTTTAAAATCATGGGACTAACCCGAATAAAATTTAAAATCATGGGACTGACTCGAACAAAATTCAAATCATGGGACTGACCCGAACAAAACTTAAATCATGGGACTGGTTCGAATAAATTTTAAAATCATGGGACTGACCCGTATTTAGTGGCAATAAAGATGAAATGCACGCTAGTGGGACTGACCCATGTTTAGCAGCAATGAAAATGTGATGCACACTAGTGGGACTGACCCACGGCTAGTGGCGGTAAAATGAAAGGCTCACTAGTGGGACTGACCCAACGGCTAGTGGTGGTGAAAATGAAAATGCTCACTAGTGGGACTGACCCAACGGCTAGCGGCGGTGTAAAATGAAAAATGCTCACTAGTGGGACTGACCCAACGGCTAGTGGCGGTGCAAATAAAAGAAATGCTCACTAGTGGGACTGACCCAACGGCTAGCGGCGGTGTAAAATGAAAAATGCTCACTAGTGGGACTGACCCAACGGCTAGTGGCGGTGCAAATAAAAGAAATGCTCACTAGTGGACTGACCCATGACGACTGTAGTGCGGTGGGACTGACCCAACGGCTAGTGGCAAAATGAAATGCTCACTAGTGGGACTGACCCAACGGCTAGTGGCGATGCAAAAGAAACGCTCACTAGTGGGACTGACCCAACGGCTAGTGGCAGTGTAAATGAAATGCTCATTAGTGGGACTGATCCAACGGCTAGTGGCAGAATAAAAGAGATGCGCACTAGTGGGACTGACCCAACGGCTAGTGGCGAAATAAAAGAAATGCGCACTAGTGGGACTGACCCAACAGCTAGTGGCAGTGCAAAAGAAATGCTCACTAGTGGGACTGACCCAACGGCTAGTGGCAGAACAAAAGAGGTGCGCACTAGTGGGACTGACCCAACAGCTAGTGGCAGAATAAAAGAGACGCGCACTAGTGGGACTGACCCAACGGCTAGTGGCGAAATAAAAGAAATGCTGGTATGTATGAAGAAACTGTATAAGATTTGCTTGAAAAATTATCCAAATATTTGCTCCAGTGTGATGAATTGGTCAGTGGGATTAAATCCGAGCCTGCCTTAATTGGTGGTACAAAATCCAAACCAACATGATGTTTGTGAAGTTGGCGGCAAAAAATCCTGGCCCAACGTGATGTTGTGATGTTGGCGGCGCGAAAACCAAGTCCAACGTGATCTTTGTGAAGTTGGCGGCACAAAATCCAGGCCCAACGTGATGTTTCAAAAAGACTTGTCGAGAAACAAGAAGTTAAACCTGATTTTTTTCATTCATTTTTCGTTTTTTTGATTTTTAACTTTTTTCTGATTTTTGGAGATAATCTTTTCAAAAATAATTTGCCCCAGTGTAGGGCCCTTCTTCCTTCTTCTTTCTTCTCTCTCTTCGGCATCGGCCTTCCACGTCACCAGATGCTCTTTCGTCGATTTCAACTATGAATACCTGCACAGGGGGCTTATGACATGCACTTGAATTTCATGAAAAGAGCAGCGTGATTGATTTGAAAAATGTATTATTTGCTTCTTGGACGAAATCCTCAAATGTGTTACAAAATCTGCCCCAGTGTGGGCTTATTTCGCGAAATCAAATAAAAAATTTGCCCCAGTATGGGCCCATTTTGTAAAATCTCTTAAATGAAAATTTGTCCCAGTGTGGACCTATTCAATTGCAAAACTTGATTTGGATGACTCTCCATTTATTTGAACACTATGTTTCCTAATAGAAAATTTCATGATGAATTTCTCAAAATAATACCAAATTACAAATGATTCCTTCCTCACTTTAGCATTGATGCTTGAGGCAATGGGTCACCACTTCTTGTTGGCTCATCTTTCAGGACCAATCAAATGGGCGTTATTTCTGATTTGGAAATGGCTAAAGGAAAATGGGAGGTCAAGATTTGTCTTATTTTGTGCTCATTCGATATCACGTCTTAGTGAAAGCAAATAGTTTGTCACCCTTATTTCTTAAGAAAATTTAGTCAGCATATAAGCTTTAAACTTGCAACAAATGGGTAGAAACGATAGCTAAACATGTGAAAACTGGTTATACCCTTATGATCATGAGCGATTGATGGATTTCTTATGAGCATAATCCTCACTTTGGGTTGTGATGAAGGAATAAGTCAACGATGGACTTTATGAGCTTGTAATGTGGCTTGAAAACGATAGTTAAAAGAAATAATTTTCAAGGACATTGCACCGAAGATCGCATTTTCCAAAATTGCCCCTATTTTGAACTCAAAGATCTCAGACTTTGTTTGCATTTTTCTTCATTCACCAGGGGTTTCAACGTCGAATTTTTCTATATTTTTCTTGCATTTACTTTTCTTGCTTTGCTTTTGCTTCTTTTCCTTTTCCTCGATCTGGTGGGTTTTCACATGGTGAGTAGCGTCAACCCCATACCCAAGCAATTCAGAGATACAGCTAAAATTTTCGGCATCAGAAATTTTCTTGACAGGGCCATTGCAAAGAACAGAAGTCAGGACTTTCGGCTTTTGTAATGGGGTCAGGTGGGGTGCTTAGAAAAGTTAAGGCTTGAAAGCAGATTTCAAGAGTGGTTTAAAGAATCTGAGATCGCATTGTTGCGCCAACCCTATTTTAGGGCTAAATCAGAATTTGCCACAGTTTATGTTCAATTGAGGCTTTTTCTCTTTCATTTTTTTGCTTCTTTTGATTTTTCGGCCTTCTGCCATTCTTTTGAACTTTCACAAAATTTGCCCCAGTTTATTTTTGAACTGAGATTCTCTTTTCTCTTTTCCTTTTGATTTTGTTGCATTATCACTTTTCACTTCTTGAAACTTTTCCCTTTTCAACTCAAACTTGCCCCAGTGTGGGGTTTGCGATTCTCAGGGGTTGCCAAATGAAGTATTTTATTCTGAAGGTTCAAAAGGGATAACTAGGGATAGAATGTTTGATTGGAAAAAGAAGAGGGTCTGACTTTTATTCCGTTCCTTACAATAACTCTGAAAGGAAACTTTCATTAATGTGAAATTTCTTGCATGTATCTGAATTAACTGACTGAGGAAGACCCCGATCCGCGCGGACAAAACTCTTCATTTTCTTTTCTCTTTTCTTTTTTTAAAAATTGAAGCCCAGATATTAATGGTAGAACCAAAATTTCCCCAATTTGCAATTCCCTCTCTTCTCCTTTTCTTTTTTTTTTTCAATCTCCTTCCCCAATGTGGGGTGCGATCATAGGTGCTTTGAAAAGAACCACCCATTTTAGCTCAAATAAGGATGCAAGGGATAAATAGTGTTTAGATTGTAGAAACGATGGTCAAAGTATCATTCTTACATCTCATGACAACCAAGTAAACGCATTGCTCGTTGAAAATCCATTCCCTTTTGAAAATCTTCCCAATGTAGGGTAGTGATCATTAAGGCCCTTATTTGAAACGAAATTATTCTTTTAAGGCTCAAATGGGAGAGTAAAATGATAAAATCTGTATAGGTAGAGAAACGAATGCTCAAAGTATCATTCTAAATTTTCAAAATAAACAAGAATAATGCACATTTTTGCTTTCACTTAGATGTGATTGAATCTGGTTAGACCGGTGAGCATTTTCAAGCAAAGATTGCCCCAATTTGTAATTTATCAATCAATGTGACTGATTTTATTTTGGAGTTAATAGAAGTGGGCAAAATATGAATTGTACGGTGAAAGAGAAAAAGGTATCGTATTGGGTCTTTTGAGTGATCTCTTTTAATTCTGAGCACTCTTATTGCATAACTCGGATCACCAATCTGGTGTATACATTTGTGAGTTTTCAGGCAAGAGGTTGAAAAACCTCAATTTGAGCTTATTTCTTAAAATTCATCATGAAATCTCTTAATGAGCTCAATAAAGAATGAAATGTACACGAGTATATACAAAACAAATAATTGTCTGAATAAAAGCTTCATTATTGCCAATGTTTGAAAAAATTTAAAAGCAATACATATGAGAAAAATTCAAAAAAAAAAAAACTCCTTTGCACATGTATACACATTTTCTCTCTTATCCCATTTTTTTTTAGCAATGAAACCTCTTAAAGGTTTTACACGAGCGCTTTCAGATGAATTTCCAAATTTACATTGTAGGGCCTACCCAAAATCAAATAATACTTGTAATTTTCACACTTTATTAGATCAGAATTGTTATCAGATATAGAAAAATATTCTTTACCTTATTGAAGCGTTTTTATGAATGCAGGGGAAGGGGGAAAAATAAAAGAAAAATACCCTGAGTTAGTAATCAAGACTATAAAATCGGTATGCATGTCCTATGGGGGAACCCTTTTATGCCAATGGTAGGCCTAGTATGAAAATGCAATCCTCTAGGGTAGGCACCATACAATACCTGATGAATCCGATCAACTGATTGAGTGAAAAATGATTTGAAAAATTTGGCCAATTTGGAGTGAGAAGAAACATTCGCCCTAACAAATGAGGACAAAATCCGAATAGATTGCTTACTTTGATCAACACATGATATGTGAAAGAGAGCTTACTCTTGAAAGGATTGCAATGCCTCGGTGTCGCGCCCCACTTTTTGAAATGTGTGAAAGTAGTGTGTGGAATATGTATGTGAACGTGTGTGAAAATGCAAATAAAAGGCCGTGGGACTTAAAAATGCGACGATTTGGCCAAATAAAGTTCAAAAAGGGTTTTGAATGGAAAATAGAGTCGCCACTTGGTATAGAGTTAGGGTGTACCAAGTCACCCAAAAATGATTTTAGTATTTTGAACGAAAAAGTAAACAAACCCTTTTAAAGAACTTTTAGGTCTACGTAACCAAAGAAAGGGATCGGGGGTCACGTTTGATAAAGGAGAAAGCAAAGGCAAAGCCTAAGGCACTCCCTTACCCTAGCCAAAGCTAGTTGCGTGACTTAGCCCTTCTTTTCCTAATTTTTCTACCCAAAATATGCGTTGCATGTTGGATATGACTAATGGATATGAAAGAGAAATGCAATCCTAAATCTAAAATGTCTCTTACGAGGCTTTTTGGTCCCAACCACATGAGTTGTGGTGGCCAATAAGGAAAGTCCTCATAGAGGTCGCGAATGATGCAAATGAAGACTCAAATATGAGTGCAAGTGTGAGAATGTAAGAAAGCGTGCATGTGTGCAAATGTAAGACAAGTGCATGTGTGCAAATTGGGAAAATAAAGGTGTTTGTGTGCAAATTGGGAAAATAAAGGTGTTTGTGTGCAAATTGGGAAAATAAAGGTGTTTGTGTGCAAATGGATGAAAATATGATAGTATATACATATAAGTGCAATTGGGTGCAATTTGTGAGGTAGAAAAACAAGTGACAAGAAGAAAAATGTGTGAACATGGCATTTGTATTGAGAAGGATATAAGTAGTGAGAAAATGTGGATAAAAGAGTGAGGAAGTGATATGATAAGAATGAGATTGCATGAACCTAGAGGAATGCATCAAGTCGGGTACGGGAATGACTCCTAATTTCACGACTTTAATTTTCCCTTTGATTAGAAGGAAGAACTAGCGTGCTAAGGCTATTTTGTAGCCACACTCGCTCGTTTCCCTTATCGAAAGGGGACTCTCAAGCAAATGTACCCTATAACTAGCATGAGGATGCAAAAACCTAAAATGAAGGGGAAAGGGTTGGAGGGGCATGCCAAATGCTAAAAAACTAAGAAAAATGCATGAAATGTAGTGAAACATGCAAGTATGAACTAGCGAGGGAAATCCCTAAGGGTCTAGCATTGGACTAGCCCATATCTATGAATTCCTACTAGTGTTGGACTAGTGGAAAACGGGACAATGAGCCACAACTAGCGTTGGACTAGTGTGGTGACGTGCATTCATCCATTACATTCATCTATGGCTATAGAAAGCAAGTAGACATGCCAATCACCTATAAACACGTAGCACATAACACTTAGCATGCTCGACTAAATGCAAGAGCCTAGTAAAGCAAATTAACGCGTAGCAACAAAAGCAAACAATCAATTTAATGAACCTATTACATTTGCTAACTAAAACAAAAGGGGAAGGGGAAAAATGGACAAAAATGCTCGCCAGGCCCTATCTATTACAAGCCAAGAGGTGTACACATACCCCATAAATAAATAAAAGAGAGACTTAATAAAAAAGTGAAAGTAAATGAAATAAATGAAAGGAATTAAGGAAAAGCAAGGAAAGCAAAGTAGACATGCAATTCTCACTTAGCACGTTGGATCACATAAGGTCAAAATAAGGGATAGAGTGTACCTCCCTTGAATCGATGCCCTAACGAAATGAACTTACTAATTTACCCTCCAAAACAATAAAATGGTCAGGGTACCAATTTAATTAAGAGCGTTAAAGAAAATATGCAAAACACGAGCTTACTTGGTCGTAAAGCTCTTAAAATCACGAATTAAGTGCAATTAAACAAAACACGGTAATTAATTAAAGCAAACAAACAATGAAGTTGCAAAAATCAAAGCTGCGAAGGATCAAATTGATGAAAATATTCAATTGGTTGGGTCATAGTGAAACAAAAAGAGACTTGGGGGGCCAAAGTGTAATTTTCTCAGAAATCATGCATGCATGCACACGAAGCTTTCTTCTTTAGAATGCTTCTGCAACTGAACAATGAAGGCTGCTGCCTTTTGTTTCCAAACCTGCGGCAATTTCCAGCAGCGACTCCATCCGTTTCATCATACAAACAAGTGCATCAAACCAGAAATTGCTAACTGAATCAAAACATGAAATTTTGTTTGCAGGATTGAGGTGGCAAATCTGGTTTGACCGACAACAAGAGAAAGAAAGAAAACTGCAGCAAGATTTTCTTTCGGCAACCACAGACCAAGCAAACTGCTAGCCTCTACTGCTAAAGTGAACACCTACTGCATTTCTGTTTTTACAGGCAGACATTTATCCAGGCTTCAACTAAGCATCAAAGCAAGCAACTTCCACATCCAACAAAACGGAAACAAAGCAGGAAACTATGCCAATTGTTATGAAACTTTCATGCAAGCTCGAAACAAAAACTTTCTGCAATGAAGGCTTTCGGCAACTCCTGAAATTTTCTTCCAGCTTTCAACTATGCAGAAAGACAGCCATGAATCATGAACTCAAATGGAAATGCAAGCCTACCAATTAATTCTACAGGACCCAACCCAACACAAATCACGCAATAAGAACTTTCGGCAAGCTAAATTGTTTCCATTCTGCTGTTTTGCTGTAATTTTCATGCGCAAGCTTTTCTTTCCATTTCATCATGCAGACCAGATTCAATGGACATCCAGATTTTTAAACAAAACAATCATTCACTCGACTGAACATTACATTTTTATCACGAGATCAAAGCTGGAAATCTGAGTTGCCCGACAGCAAAAGAAATGAAAGAAAAGTGCAGCAAGGGACGCAAGCCTTTATATGCATCAGGAAAAAACATTGCAAGCATCAGCCGAATACCCAAAGAAATCATAAACTTCAAGCCAGCCAAACATGAAACAGGGAGGGATCAAGTGACGTTGGAAACAAAATGGCAAACACTGGACGTTGACTCCTCTATCATGTAAACATCAAGCACTGATTTCTTTCTTTTATCACATAGACATCATCCACAGCCACAAGACTGGACCTTTTACTCACAGACGAAGAAATAAACTCTTGGTGAACATGAAACAAAAGGGGCGGAAGAGTAGACAAGCAGAGCAGTGATCTTTCCATAAGCAAAATCACGAAACATTATTCAAAGAGATACTGGGATCTAAAGGAGAGGAACTACTTACAGTACTCAGGCTTTCTTGATGAAGATCCGCCTCTGCTGGTGGCGTGAAGGTTAGCAATTCCAGTGGCTCTCCTTGCTCTCTAACAATCCTTTGCTCAGGTTTGTTGCTTCAGGTTACAGCCTCCCCAGTTTTCCTCTCGTCTCTTTCTAGACCTCAAATTTTGGTTTTCCTTCTGTCTCCGACCCACTCTCAAAGCTTGCCCTTTTCTTGCTCTCTTGACCGCAACTCTGAGCTCTCCTTTCCCTCGCTTACTTTCTCCTTTCTCTCGCCCAGTTCTGAAATTTTGCTTCTTCTTTTTTTTTTTCAGCCCCAGACGAAGCTCGCCCCTCTCTTGCCACACCTCACTCTTTTCTCCAGCGTTTCTGTTTCCCTCGCCTTTCCTCAGCTGTCATTTTTCCCTTCCCTAGAAAACCCTCCGTAGCCTTCTGTGTTTTCCTCTCTCGCAGCCGCCAGCCAACCTCCCTTTTTAGATTTTCAGCCGTCACTCTCCATCCCAAAAGCTGCGTTTCCTTCTTATTTATATCAAACACCCCACTCTCAAACCCTCACCTCAAAGGTGAGGATGAGAGTGGAGGTTTTCTGGGCCTCCTAGAGCCCTCCGATGGGCACACTCGACTGTCCTTGCAAGTTGCGTTTCCGCAGCTTGCATGTAAATTTTTTTTTTAAACGGTAATTTAACAAAAATGATAATAAAATTAAGTAAAAAAACCAACAATTTAATTAACATCGGATAAAAATAAATAAACTAGAAATAATAAACAGCAAAGTTGCAATTTTCATTTTTCTCTTTTCTTTTTCCTTCTTTTTCTTTTTTTCATTTTTTCATATTTTTCCAAGAAAACATTGAATTTAAATCAAAACAACTAAAACATAATTTTTGAATGCTTTTTCTTTTTCCGGAGAAATTCTATGCTAAAAACTTACAAATAAAAATAATAAAATAAAAACTAAAAACTAAAAACTAAAAAGTGAATAAAACTAACACGACAAATAAAAACCAAATAGTAAATGAAATCATACTAAAATTTTGGTGTCTACACTCGGCTAATTTATTCAGTGAATTTTAGACTTAAACCCTAAAAAGGAATAAGCGGGTCAAGAGGATAGGATGAAATTGATAATTTATTCAAAATTGACTAGATTACCTTAAAAGGGTAAAAGGGTCAAATGCATTGCATGAATTAAACTAATCAAATGAAGCGAATGAAATCAATTGATTAAGTGAAATGATGATTTATTCAAAAACGACCGAATTACCCTAAAGTAGGCAAATTGGTCAAATGGATCGGACGAAATTGATGATTTATTCAAAATCGATAAGATTGCCCCAAGAGTGGGTAAACTAAACACTAACAATTATAGAAAGTTCAACCAAACCCAAGGCATAAACTTTAGAGACACATATTGAACACAAAATCCAGAACTTGTATATTAACTAAACTTGGAATCAAGTACAAAAGATAAAGAGTTGGAAAGAAAAGTAACCCTTGTCACATGAGCTCTTCCCTTGCCTTCTTCATCTTTGCCTAGCTAATAAACAAGTAGGATGAACTATACTACTCTATACTCAACTACTAAACTAATTGAACTAAGAAAAACTAGTGAGAACTACATTTTTGTGGAGTTTCTCTAGCCTCCCCAAAAAAAACTCCGAAAATGTTCTTCATGGCTTGTATTTATAGAGGAATTTCTTGTAATGGACAAGTGTTTTTTTATGTCTTGAGCCCATAAAGAAGCTAAAATGGAGTTGTAAAGCTTCTTTTGCAGCTGTCTTGGGCTGTTTCCACCGATAATCTTGCAGGAAAGGTTGGTCAAAAAGTTTGCGTGAACAGAACACAAGTTGGTGCACCGAAAGTAGTGATCCGAGGGATAGATCCGAGCTCGGATAGGTTAAAATAGCCCCTCGGATCGCATTTTTCTTCATTTTTATTTTCACTGTTCATTGGGATCCGAGGCCTGCTACAGTGGATCAGAGCACGGATCCTATGGTCTCGGATCCACTTGTCCGGAAGATCAGACGCGGGCTCGGTTCCTATTGGATCCGGGTTCGGATCACTTGCTCTGTTTTTGGTGCACTTCAACTGATATTTTCTCGATGTTAGAGGCTGAACTAGCTCTTGTGTAAAACATGAAAGTTGTAGCTCTTTGAGTTAGCTTTCCAATACATCAAGAATCACCTAATTTGGAGCTCTGTGGACTGAGAAATGACCAAATTACCCTTGACTGGTCAGAAACTTGTTTCAGCTTCGACCATAGAAAATGTACTTCAGTATTTCGATTTTTTTGACTATGAAAACCACCGAACTGGACTTCAATGTCTTCATACCAAATGTAGATCTATCTCTTGGATTCAAAATGGTACAAGAATCACCTCAATCCGATCATTGTCACTCGAGATATTGCCAAAATATCATAAGGTGTCAAAGCTGTGAAACTCCTTTTCTTTAGAACTTGATTGCATTTCATCTCTTGCACTTCATATTCTCTTTTTATCACTTATAACCATTATCAATCATCCAATTCTCTTCTCAATTTATGCCATTTGATGATTGAATCATTAAACCTACAAAAACATGAAGTTTTCACATAAAAATCCATAGAAATGTAATTTTTAACACTTAAACCTCTAAATGCATATTTTCACTAGAATCTTAGTTAATTAGCTATAAAACTAATTAAAACACACCAAAACTAACTAATAAAACACACTAAAAATACGTAAACTATGCACTTATCAACTACTCAAATGAATTGAATAAAATTAGTGATCTATTCAAAATCGACTAGATTGCCCTAAAATGGGTAAACTTTGTCAAATGAATTCAAAATTGACTAAATTGCCCTAAAAATGAACAAATTGATAAAATGGACTGGATGAAATTGATGAATAAAATGGTCCAATGGATTGAATGGAATTGACGGCTTATTGGTAGTTTCAAAAATTTATCGCGATGCATTAGTCTATGAGTCTTCTAAAATCAAATTTTGGCCTCAATTTGTTTATTGTCTCAGCAGTGAGGAATTATTGGTGAATTTGTTCAAATTAATGTCCTTTACGCCAGGGATTTTTACCAATTTTGATAAAGTGGCCAAAAAATGATTATTAGACGCTCATATTCCAAAGATCGCTCTATGAAAATGATCGAACCCTACCTTACCTTGTGCACTACCCCTTTGGATGGTACAAAAATATAAACGTGCAAGTCTCTTTGGATTAAATATCCGAGACACATGGCGGTTTAGTCCTAACATAGGATCCCCTAAATGGCATTCCCTTTCTATGGTTTATACAAGATGCCATTTTATCAAAGCACGTAAATGTGCAATACACAAATGAAACGTGACCTAAAGGGACCCCTTTTGTACGCCGGGGTGAGCCTAGAATGAAATGTGTTCATGTTACAAATGCGAAGCATTGAATTTAAACGTGTCACATCAAATGGGGTAGGTTCCTAGAGAGTACCATGTCAGGACTCTTATTTCCTAGGGCTAATGAATGCAATGGAGACAAAAACCAAGAAAAGTTAGTTCAATCACATAAATACACATAACACATTGTAGCGAAACAATACAAAGAGATAAAGCAGTAAAAGAAAAGAGGGGTTGGATCCCTCCCCTCGTGAATCGTGTCCCTAATAAGGCAAGGCAGACTCTACCCTAGGCAAGCTATCATGGATGCATGAGGTATTGGCTCACTAATGCATCTAGACTCGATAGGTTTTAGGTCCCCGAGCCTTCAGACTTGGAAACCAAGGGTCATCAATCCCAAGGTTCTTTGTCGGTGGCTCGAGCGATTCCCCAGACATTGCTACGCACACGTCGTGTCACGGCTACATGCCTGAGTGAATCTATCAAAAATCCTCAACCTTCGACTAAAAGCTAAAGGCTATCAACCCAAAGCTTAAAGCGGAAGATTGAGTGACCCCTCGGATCTTGCTATGCACACGTCGTGTCGCGATCACACGTCCAAGTGGGTCGCCTAAAATCCTAATAAGGTGGAGTGGCGTGACAAGCCACTAAAAGAAAAATAAATGAGGGGTGTAAAATTAAAACGTATGCACGTATGCTAGTGCTCATTTGGAGGGGAGGGATCAAGAACCAACGCGAGGCTCTAGGGTAATATCCCCCACCCAAATGCAATGCAAAGCGCGGAATCACATACATAAACCATCCATCCATCAAAACAATCGTACGCAAATGTGTGAGGGAATGACTTGATACGCACGAAATGCAAAAATCCTAAAAAAAGGAAAAAATGCAATCCTAAACATCCAAATGCAATAGATAAGAAGGTTAAAAGAAGAAAATAATCGACTAAATCAAATGCTCGGACTCTCTAAGTCCCCAGTGGAGTCGCCAGCTGTCGCGCCCCATTTTTTATAAGAAAAATAAATGGTTGAAAAAAGTGAATTTTTGATTTTGAAAAATGAATTTTGATTTACAAAGAAAATGAAGAAAAATATGGGTCTAAATGGGACTTGAAAATGCGACGATTCGACCCAAAATAATAGTTTAAAAAGGGTTTATTGAATGAAAAATTGAGTCGCCACTTGGTATAGGGTTAAGGTGTACCAAGTCACCGAAAAATGAAATTTTAAAGGAAAAATAGAAAAAACCCTTTTTAAACGACTCCAAGTCTACGAAGATCAAAGGAAAGGTTCGGGAGTCATATTTGACGAAGGGGAAGGCAAGGATAAAAATCCAAGGCACCCCTTCGACCTAACCAAGGCTAGTTGCGTGATTTAGTCAAGGATTTTCTTATTTTTAACCAAAAGATTTATCACATTTGGATGCACTATATGAATGCAAACCCTAGACCTAGGGGGGTGTCGGGGGGCAAAATTTCTCTTCAAATCTTGAATGGTGCCAATCACATTAATTGTGATGCCCAATAGTGACTCTTTGGAGGGGTCACAAATTATGCAAAAATACGAGATTCTAAGAAAAGGAAAAGGATAAAATAATTATACAAATATACGTTATCTAAGGGAATGCATCATGTCGGGTGCGGGGGACTAATGTTCGTGACTCAATTTTCCTTTTAGTAGAGGGAATACGAGCGTGCTAAGGCTAGAAAAAGCCAAACTCGTCCATATCCCATATCCAAGGGGTTATTCCCTAATCTAATCAAGCAAATGAACTAACCTAGTTCTAATGCTTATATGAAATGCAATCTAATGTCATGTTTGCATACAAAAGGGGTAAGTAATATATATAAGGGAAAATATGGGAGAAGGGATATATGTATAAGAAGGGATGTCATGCAAAAAATGATGAAAGAGGCCCTAAAAGTCAAGATATGCATGAGATGGAGTGATCACGCAATCATGATCTAACACGCGAAGGGCTCCTAAGGGCTAGCGTTGGACTAGCCCACATCTACGCTCTCTCACAAGCATTGGACTTGCAAGAGTTCGAGGGGACAACCATGATTAGCATTGGACTAGCCACGGTTACATGCATTTGCATCCATTATACACATATATAAGCAATGTGCATAATTAAAGCAAGTAGACATGTGAGCACGTAATTCACATAGTACATAACACATAAGCATGCATATCTAGATGCCAAACCCTAAGAAAGCGATTAAACACATAGCACCCAAGCATGCAAACACATAAGGCAATTAAGACCCTAACTATTACATTTTTAGGGGGAAGGCCTACTACAATCTAATGGGGGATGAATAAAAAGAAAATAATAAACAAATTAAACCCCTAACTATTACAATTCGGCATTTAAATGCCTTTCAAATGATCAAAAATTAAAATAAAATAAATATACTAAATCAAAACAAATAAAGTGAATAAATTAATAAATGAAATGGAAACTCTTAAAAGGTACGCAATTAAACACATAAAGTCATATAATGCACATAGGGTCGAATAAAGTGGAAATAAGGGATAGAGTGTACCTCCCTTGAGTCGGGACCCTAGTGACACGAAATTTACTTATTTACCCTCCAAAAAACAAAGAAAAGGGTCAAGGCATCACTTTAATTAACAAATAAATCAAAATCATGTAAACAACCCATGTTCAAGAAATTAAATCAATGAAGGACTTGATTACAAAAAATTAATAAAGCTTTGGGGTCAAATCAACATTATGGGAAACTTGGGGGGCCAGAGTGCGATTTTCAGAAAGTATTTCATTCATGCAACGAAGCTTTCTTTGTTTCTGTTGATTACTTTTATCTGCAACAAGTTGGGCTTCTCCAATACAATCTCCCATCCATCCCAACGCTACTAATATCTTAACCAATCAACATTTGAACTAAACAACCAGATACCCAAACTTTCTTTTCATTTTTCGATATAAAACCTTATGTTTAAGCATCAGAAATTCAAACGAAACAGTTCAAACAGGCATCGAATAACAGTATTTCTTTTTAGCAATGATGCTTCTGGAACTACAGGCTCCAACTCTTTCCACAAGTTTTCGCAACTTTCAACCATTCAAGCCATTCACAAAACAACAAAAGAAGCTATATCATGGCATTCTAACAAGAAAATGATCTCAACACTTCAACATGATGACCAAGAACATCCACGAAGCTACTCAAATTTGGCCAACGAAGTTTCTAAAACAATAACGTGCAAAACAGAAAAAAACATCACTTGCCGACATTACAGCCATCGAACCAACTCACTTGCCGACAGTACCAAAAACATCAAAAAGAGATGAGGAAATTTTACTAAAGAAGAAGAGAAGAACAAGCAGGTCATCAAAACACAATTTTTTTTTTTGTACAAAATGCCGTGGCTGTACCGTGAAACAGGGAAGAACCAGAACATTGTTTGGAGCAAAACCCGTATAAACATCATAAAATTGCAAGTAAATAGCAAGAAAAGGAAATAGGAAGAAAACATAATCGGTCTCTTTCAAATTTCTGGACACACTCATGGGTTTCAACTAAACGGTGGACTGATGGGAGCTTTCCTCACATGCCTATGGAACCTCATCCGGTTTAGGCATTTTAGCAAACAACAGACGGGCATAAGAATTTCAGCAATTACTCAATCATCGATGTGATGACCAACCCAAAAAAAATTTTCAGAAACAAAAATGTCAGTCCAAATCAAACCCATACATCGTGAGTATTCAGAAATTGAGGCCAATTAACAGGAAAATTGCACTAAAGCAAAACCACGGAGAATCTGTATCAAAAGCTTGAAAAAGAAACTGAAATTTTTAAAGAACACGGGCAGCTTACAGTGCTCCGCTTGGTGAAATTTCGCCGAGAATGACGACAGATCCCGACGAGATGATGGAGGCGATTCCAGTTTCTGTTTCCTCTGTTTTTGGCTTCCTTGTTTTCTTCACTTCGTTTTCTTCCTTCCGTTTCTGTTTAGACAAGACCCCTTTCCACTGGCTTTTCTTCCTGATTTCTGTTCACCGAAACCCCTTCAATTTCCTTTTTGCTTTCCAGCCGCCCCCCTTCAATAAGGAGAAATTGAGCTGCATCAGCGCCACAGTGGCGGGCGGTCTCTAGGCCGGTGGCGTGCCAGGCGGCGAGGAGCTCGGAAACGATGGCGATGGGGGCCGGGCGTGCGGTGGTGGAAGTGACGGAACGGTGTAATTGGTCATCGTGGCGATGACCGACTGCGAATGTTCAGGCGGTAACATGGAAATTAATGGCAAGAATTATGAGCTTATTTAGGAATTCATGATCAAAGACTATTTTGAGAGAATTTGGACGGATCGAGTTGAGGAAGATTGGGAATTTTTTGATCCATTTAGGATTTAGGGTTTTGGTTTTTTTTCTCTCCCCGTGGGTCTTCTTCCTTCTCTTTGCCTTTCTCATTTTGCCGTAGTCTCCTCTATTTTTTCTCCTTCTCTGTTTTTCCTCCGCCCCCAACCGAGAGCTTCCCCTCTGTTTTTCTGATTTTTCCCCGCTCCCTGCCTTGCTCTGTTTTTCTGATGCCTTTGGCCATTTCTTACTCTCCGCCGCCATCTCCCTTGATTCTTTCATAGCTTGCCCTTCTTCCTTCTTATTGTTTTATTTCGTTTTCATCCGCCGAAAACCCCCTTCCCCCCTTCCCCCATTTTCCAGTTTTTCTTCTTCTTGTTCTCTTTCCCAACTCCAAAGCCTCCTCTGTTTTCCCTTTGAGATTTTCAGCCGCCCCCCATTCCCCCCGTGAGCTTTTCCTTTTTTTTCTCCCTATCCCCTTTCTTTGGCTTGCGGCTCCCTTTGTTTTAAAAGCACTTCCAAAAACCTAAACCTAACTTGAAAGGCCAAGATTGCAAACCCCAAAGTAGACTTATGTGTCTTATTCTTGTCCCTTTGATTGACTTTTCCTTTTTTTTCCTTTTCTTTTTCTTTTCTTTTTTTTTTCTTTTTTTTTTCAAAACCTAGAATCGAAACAAACCGAGATAAAAATTAAATGATTAAATTTTAATTAAATGATAAAAATGACTTAAAAATAAAAGACTAAAAATAAATGAAATTAATCAAAAATAAAAATAATAGTAAACAAAAATACCTTAAAAATTTGGTGTCTACATTACTGCTTTAATAAACTGACATCACGCATAAACCATAGAAAGGGAATGCCATTTAGGGGATCCCACGTTATAGGAATAAACCACCTCGTGTCTCGGATACTTAATTCAATGAGACTTGCACGGTTATATTTCTTGTACTGTCCGAAGGGGTAGTGCACGAGATAAGGTAGGATCCGATTTTTTCAAAGACGACAAAGCAATTTTTGTGCAGTAGAATATGAGCATCTAACAATCATTCTTTGGCCATTTTATCAAATTGGTAAAAATTCCTTGCGAAAAGGACATTAATTTGAAGAAATTCACAAATAACTCCTCACTATTGAGACGATAAATAAACTGAGGCCAAAATTTGATATTAGGAGGCTCATAGACTAATGTATCACAATAAATTTTTGAAACTACCAATAAGCCGTCAATTCCATTCAATCCATTGGACCATTTTATTCATCAATTTCATCCAGTCCATTTTATCAATTTGTTCATTTGACTAATTTATCCATTTTAGGGCAATCTAGTCGATTTTGAATAGACCACCTATTTCATTTAATTCATTTGATTAGTTTACTCATTCTTAGGTCAATTCAATCAATTTTGAATAAGTCATCAGTTTCGTTCAATTTCATTTGACCAGTTTACCCTTTTCAGGGTGATCTGGTCAATTTTGAATAAATCATCCGATCCATTTGACCAGTTTACCCATTTTTAGGGCAATTCGGTCGATTTTGAATAAATCATCATTTCACTTAATCAATTGATTTCATTCACTTCATTTGATTAGTTTAATTCATTTTTAGGGTTATCCATTTAATTTTGGATAAATAATCAAATTTCATGCAATGCATTTGACCCTTTTACCCTTTTAAGGTAATCTAGTTAATTTTGAATAAATTATCAATTTCATCCTATCCTCTTGATCCGCATATTCCCTTTTAGGGTTTAAGTCTAAAATTCACTGAATAAATTAGTCGAGGCATTGCAATCCTTTCAAGAGTAAGCTCTCTTTCACATATCATGTGTTGATCAAAGTAAGCAATCCATTCGAATTTTGTCCTCATTTTTTAGGACGAATATTTCTTCTCACTCCAAATTGGCCAATTTTTTCAAATCATTTTTCATTCAATCAGTTGATCGGATTCATCAGGTATTGTATGGTGCCTACCCTAGTGGATTGCATTTTCATGCTAGGCCTACCCTTGGCACAAAAAGGGCTCCCCCATAGGACATGCATACCGATTTTACAATTTTGCTTACTAATTCTGGGTATTTTTCTTTTATTTTTCCCCTTTCCCCCTGCATTCATAAAAATATTTCAATAAGGCGGAAACATTTTTCTATATCTGATAACAATTTTTGATGTAATAAAGTTTGAAAATTACAAGTATTATTTGATTCTTGGGCAGGCCTTGCAATGAAAACGTGAAGGGTCTATCTGGAAGCGTTAGGTTGAAGCCTCTAAGAGATTTCGTGATTGTTTTTCAAAGGAAAATTCTGTATATTTGACTTGTTAATACATTTTCTGTGCCAAAAGAAAAGGAGACAAAAGTGTATATACGTGGAGCTCTTTAGAAGTTTTCTATTCTCATTTGTATTATAATTGAACGAGAACTTTTGTTTTAAACTTTTTCAGCAATCAAGCTTTGGACAATTATTGTTTTGTATATATACTCATGTACATTTCTTTGTTTATTTGAACTCATTGGAGATTTCATGATGAATTTTAAGAAATAAAACCAAATTGAGATTTCCTCAACCTCCAATCTGAAAATTCACAAGTGTATGCTTTCTAAAATCCTTACGTACACTAGATTGGTGATCCGAACTGTACAATAAGAGTGCTCAAAATTAAAAAAGATCACTTGAAAGACCCAATGAGATACCTTTCCTCTTTCACTGCACAAATCTTATTTTACCCACTTCCATTAACCCCAAAATAAAAATCAGTCACATTGATTGATAAATTGCAAATTGGGGCAATCTTTGTTTGAAAATGCTCACTGGTCTAACCAGATTCAATCACATCTAAGTGAAAGCAAAAATGTGCATTATTCTTATTTGTTTAGAAAATTTGGAATGATACTTAGAGCGTTCGTTTCTCTACCTATACAGATTTTATCATTTGCTCTCCCATTTGAGCCTATAAAAGAATAATTTCGTTTCAAATAAGCGTCTTGATGATCACTACCCTTCATTGGAAAATTTTCAAATATCAAAAAAGGGAATGGATTTTCAATGAGCATTTCGTTACTTTGGTTGTCATGAGGTGTAAGAATGATACTTTGGCCATCGTTTCTTCAACCTAAACACCATTTATCCCTTGCATCCTCATTTGAGCTAAAATTGGTGGTTCTTTTCAAAGTATCTATGATCGCACCCCACATTGGGGAGGAAGATTGGAGAATTTTCCAAATCGGAGAAAAGCAAAAATGCTAAAATTAAAAGAAAAGAGGGAATCCCAAATTGGAGAAATTTGATTCTACTGGAGTTTCAATTTTGGGGGAAAAAGAAGAAAAGAAAAGAAAAGAGAAAAGGACGAGTTTTGTCCGGCGGATCACTTATGGATGAACAAGAGCCTTCCTCAGTCAATTAATTCAGATACATGCAAGAAATTTCGCATTAATGAAAGTTTCCTTTCAGAGTTATTATAAGGAACGGAATAAAAGCCAGGCCCTCTTCTTTTCCAATCAAACATTCTATCCCTAGTTATCCCTTTTGAGCGGTCAGAATAAAATATTTCATTTGGCAACCCTTGAGAATCGCAAACCTCACACTGGGGCAAGTTTGAGTTGAAAAGGGAAAAGTTTCGAGAAGTGAAAAGTGATAATGCAACAAAATCAAAAGACAAAAGAAGAAAAGAGAACCTCAGTTCAAAAAATAAACTGGGGCAAATTTTTGTGAAAGTTCAAAAGAATGGCAGAAGGCCGAAAAATCAAAAGAAGAAATAAAATGAAAGAGAAAAAGCCTCAGTTGAGGATAAACTGGGGCAAATTCTGATTTAGCCCTAAAATAGGGTTGGCGCAACAATGCGATCTCGGATTTTTCAAACCGCTTTTGAAATCTGCTTTCAAGCCTTAACTTTTCTAAGCACCCCACCTGACTCCATTACAAAAGCCGAAAGTCCTGACTTCTGTTCTTTGCAATGGCTCTGTCAAGAAAATTTCTGATGCCGGAAAATTTTAGCTGTATTTCTGAATTGCTTGGGTATGGGGTTGACGCTACTCACCATGTGAAAACCCACCAGGTCGAGGAAAAAAAAGAAACAAAAAGCAAGGCAAGGAAAGTAACTGCAAGAAAATGCAAAATTCGACGCTGAAGTCCCTGGTGAATGATGAAAAACGCAAATAAAGTCTGAGATCTTTGAGTTCAAAATAGGGGCAATTTTGGAAAAATGCGATCTTCGCTGCAATGTCCTCGAAAGACTTATTCTTTAACTATCGTTTTCAAGCCAAATTACAAGCTAATAAAGTCCATCGTTGACTTATTCCTTCATGACAACCCAAAGTGAGGATTATGCTCATAAGAAATCCATCAATCACTCATGATCTTAAGGCTATAACCTGTTCCCACATGTTTAGCCATCGTTTCTATCCATATTGTTGCAAGCCTATAAAGCTCATATGTTGACCAAGTTTTCTTAAGAAATAAGGGTGATAAACTCTTTGCTTTCACTAAGATGTGGTATTGAAGGGATTACATACAATTTGGGCACAAGAATAAGACAAATCTTGACCTCCCATTTCCAAATCAGAAATAACGCCCCACTTAATTGGTCCTGAAAGATGAGCCAACAAGAAGTGGTGACCCGCTACTCTAAGCACATATGCTAAAAGTGAGGAAGCAATCTTCTGTAATTTGGTGTTATTCTGAGAGATTCATCATGAAAATTCTGCATGAGTTCAAACTCAACGTTCAAATTTCTTCACGTTGTATATATGATTACTTTCTAAGTTTTGGAAAGTGCGATTTCTCTTGGTTCAAATAAATGGGGAACCATCTGAACAAATTTTTTGCAATCAAATGGGCCCGCACTGGGGCAAATTCTTTTATTTGTAAAATTCCGCAAAAATAAGCCCACACTGGGGCAAATATTTTTATAGTCCATTTGAGGATTCATCAAAGAGTCAAGCAAGACTTTCAAATCAATCACGCTGCTCTTTCCATGAGTAGTAGTTGCAATATTTTCAAATAAAGTGCATGTTGTACTTTGGCAAGCCCCCTATGCAGGTATCCATGGTTGAAATCGATGAAGAAGCGTAAGTCAGAATCTTACGGATCAAGGCCTCAAGGAGGAGCAACCATGCCGTAATGCAAATCAATTGATCGGTTGTACAATACTTGGTGGAAATTGGGGCAAATCATTTTTGGAAAAATTCTCAAAAAAATCAAAATTTAATTTCTTGTTCCTTGTGTCAATTTCTTGTTGATGAAATTTCAGCGTATGCCGCGCACCCTTCCATTCCGCTTTCCTGACAATCACACTTAATTTCCTGACCAATTGGATGGCAGGACTGGGTCTTATCCCGCTGATCATTCACAAAGACCACGTTGGGCCTGGATTTTGTGCCGCTAACATCACAAAGTTCACGTTGGGCTTGGATTTTGTACCACCAACTAAGGCAGGCTCGGGTTTAATCCCACAGACCAATTCATCACACTGGAAAAAATCTTCGGATAATTTTTCGAGCAAGTCTTATACAGTCTCTTCATACATACCAGCATTTCACGTATACTGCCACTAGCCGTTGGGTCAGTCCCACTAGTGAGCATTTCATTTTTCACTGCCACTAGCCGTTGGGTCAGTCCCACTAGTGAGCATTTTAGTTGCACTGCCACTAACCGTTGGGTCAGTCCCACTAGTGAGCACTTTATTTTGCACCGCCACTAGCCGTTGGGTCAGTCCCACTAGTGTGCATTTTCTTTTACACTGCCACTAGCCGTTGGGTCAGTCCCACTAGTGAGCACTTTATTTTGCATCGCCACTAGCCGTTGGGTCAGTCCCACTAGTGCGCATTTCTTTTATACTGCCACTAGCCGTTGGGTCAGTCCCACTAGTGAGCATTTCTTTTATTCTGCCACTAGCCGTTGGGTCAGTCCCACTAGTGTGCATTTCATTTTCACTGCCACTAGCCGTTGGGTCAGTCCCACTAGTGAGCATTTTAGTTGCACTGCCACTAGCGTTGGGTCAGTCCCACTAGTGAGCACTTTATTTTGCACCGCCACTAGCCGTTGGGTCAGTCCCACTAGTGTGCATTTTCTTTTACACTGCCACTAGCCGTTGGGTCAGTCCCACTAGTGAGCACTTTATTTTGCATCGCCACTAGCCGTTGGGTCAGTCCCACTAGTGAGCATTTTTTTTGGCCACTAGCCGTGGGTCAGTCCCACTAGGCCGTTGGGTCAGTCCCACTAGTGAGCATTTCTTTTATTCTGCCACTAGCCGTTGGGTCAGTCCCACTAGTGTGCATTTCTTTTATTCTGCCACTAGCCGTTGGGTCAGTCCCACTAGTGAGCCTTTCATTTCTGCCACTGAACATGGGTCAGTCCCACCAGTGAGCACTTCATTATCATTGCCGCTAAACATGGGTCAGTCCCACTAGCGCGCATTTCATCTTTATTGCCACTAAACATGGGTCAGTTCCATTAGTGTGCATTCCATTCGGGCCAGTCCCATGATTTTAAATTTTATTCGGGTCAGTTCCATGATTTTAAATTTTATTCGGGTCAGTCCCATGATTTTAAATTTTATTCGGGTCAGTCCCATGATTTAAATTTTGTTCGGGTCAGTCCCATGATTTTTTTATTCGAGTCCCATGATTTAATTTTATTCGGGTCAGTCCCATGGTTTAAATTTTATTCGGGTCAGTCCCATGATTTTAATTTTGTTCGGGCCAGTCCCATGATTTAAATTTTGTTCGGGTCAGTCCTATGATTTTAATTTTGTTCGGGTCAGTCCCATGATTAAATTCTCATTCGGGTCAGTCCCATGGTTTAAATTCTTGTGCGGGTCAGCCCCGTTTTAAAATTCTCGTCTGAGTCAGTCTCATTAAAAGGGGTCAGTCCTCATTTCAAAAACGGCAGTCGTTCGACCAGTTTGCAGGTAAGTATTTGGTGTCTATTTTTTTATCTCAAGTTTTTCCAAAACTCAGACAAAGAGGGGCAAACTGTAGACACCAAAATTTTAACTAATTTTACTTTTATTTTTAGGCACCTTTTTAGCATTTTATAGCATTTTAGATTGTTATTATTTATTTTTATTTTATTTTATTTTTTCAGTCATTTTGATCATTTAGCTGTTTACTTATATTTTAAGGCTTTTTAGTGTTAAGAGTTGCCGGAAAATGGTCTAAAAATATGCCTTGTCTCTGTTAGATTTTTTTTTTAAAAAAAAGAAGGAAAAAAGGACCACGCATGCAATAGTATCACAGAAGGCAGGGAGAAATAACATTTTTTTCACCACCATTTTTTCCACGGAGGATTTTTCTGATGATCATCCGGCGGCTCAAAAACATTTAGAAATCCCAACTCTCATCCTCACCTTTGAGGTGAGGGTTAAGAGTGGGTATTTGATATAAATAGAACGGCTAAGGTTGGGCAGCAGGGATGGAGAGGAAAAAGCGGACGGCTAGAGAAACAAGGGGAGGTTTTTGACGGCTGAAGGAAGGGGTGAAAACAGAAGGGAAAAGAAGAGGGTTTGGGGGAGGATCTAAGGGAGGTCGGCTGTGAGAAAGGCTGGGTTTAGAGAGGAGTCAACAACGGAGAGCAAAAGAGGGACCAGAAAGCAAGAGGGAGAGATTTTGACGGCTAGGTAAAGAAGAAACCAGAGAGCTGGAGTGGCGGGGGGAGGTTGAGAAAACTGAAGAGAGGAAAAGGAGAGAGGAATCAGGCGTCGTCTAAGACTGCCATCGCTTATAGAAATCAACCATCATCTGTTGCTGTCAAATTGCATCGAGAAGGACACTGTAAGTCCCTCTTTTGCCTTTTCTTATTGATAGCTTACTATGAGAATCATGGATATTGTGAGGTGTTTAGATGGCTGATGTTGAGTTTTCGTTTGTGAATGTGGCCTTGTGTCGTATGCTAAGAAATTTAGACTAAAAGTTGGATGCAATAAGATGGAATCTTTCGGCCTGTTGCAATACTTTTAGTTTTCCTTCTTTTCGGGTTTGAGGTAGCAGTTTGTGTAGTGTTTTGTTTGCTGTTTGATCGAAAAACCACAGCTTTATTCAATCTGATGAACTAAAAGCTGCGTTTGGAGCTTTGTATGGCTGAAGGCCTGCGAATCATAAAGCTGTCAAATTTCATGTGATTTTCCCTTGAACTTTGCTGTTGCGAATGATTGGTAATCTTAACTGTCCCTATGATGGGTTGTTCTCATGATTATGGGGTGGTTAGGTTCGGGTAGAACTTGTCTGAGGTTTCATGTGGGAGGTGTAAACAATGTTTGGTTAATCTGTTGCTTGGGTTTTTGAATTCCATGCGGCTGAGGTTGGTATACTAAGATCTGCTGCAACAAGCTCTCGGTTCTCGGCTCGTTGCAGCAGCATGGGTAGAGCATGATTCCTTTGTTTGCTTGTTCAAGTTTGGACTGGTTTGAAGCCTGTGTTTTCTTTGGCATTTTTGATTGGTAAGCTGCGTGCATATCTGCCGTGAGCCTCTCTCTTTGTGTCTCTACTGTGTTGCGGATTCGGTCACATGGAAGAGCTGTTTATGCTTGACAGTGGCGTCTCTCGCTGTTGTGTGTGTGTTTGTTCATCCTTGCTGGATTAAATCTTGTTTCGGGAGTGTTTGATCATCGGAATTCGTTGAAAAGAGGGTTTAAACTCCTGGTTTTACATTGTTAGGTGAATGTTTCTGGATTCACACGAGCTTTTGATGCTTTGCCGAAAATTTTTTTTCTAGAAATTGCATAACCTCATTCTAAGCTGTTGGCTTGTTGAGTCTTATGGTTGTTTCTGGATTAATGTCGAGGCTTTGATTGGTTGGTTGAGGTGCTAGTTGCTTTAGGATTGCATTCAAGAAACCCATTGCATTGCAGCAAAAATGGTAGAAGCAAAAAATGCAGCAGGCTTGCACTTTTCCGTTGCAGAAGTTTTCTTCAAATCTGATTTGCATGACTTTGGTGTTTAAAAAGAAGGATTTCTTGATGGGAAATAAGATGAATGCTTAGTGATTGTGTTGCACTAGTTGTTTAAAGTATTGAAATGTTGATTGCTTGAACTAATTAAGTGAAAAGAAAGCTACGGCTGAATCTGCATACAAGCCTTCATCAGATGGTTCAATATTTTCATTGCAAAAAACGTTTCATGGTACTTTGCATGGGTTTTGCATGAAGTAATTCAATAATTTCACTTTGACCCCTTGGCTTTTAACTCATGCTGCTACGACCCAATCAATTGAATAATTTCATCAATTTGGTCCTTGGCAGCTTTAATTTTTGCAACTTCATTGCTTGCTTGCTTCAATTAACTACCATGCTTTGTTTGAATTGCACTTAATTCATGATTTTAAGAGCTTTATGACCAAGTGAGTTTGTGTTTGCCTATTTTCTTTAATTTTCCCAAATAAATTGGTACCTTGACCTTTTCTTTTATTTTGGAGGATAAATAAGTGATTTCACTCTATTAGGGCTCCAACTCAAGGGAGGTACACTCTATCCTTCATTTCTTGACTTATTTGACCCTACGTGCATATACGTGGCTTATGTGTGCAATTGCATGACTTTAAGTGTTTATTTCATTTTTTACCTTATTTATTTCTTTAGTTGCTTAGTTTTGCTTTAATTTTAGTTCAATTTCATCATTTGGGAGGCACTCGAATGCCAAAATTGTAATAGTTAGGAATTTAATTATTTTATTCCTTCTATTTCCCCTTTTAGATTGTAGTAGGCCTTCCCCCCTAAAAATGTAATAGTTAGGGCCTTAATTGCCTTATGTGTTTTGCATGCTTAGGTGCTATGTGTTTAATCGCTTTTTCTTAGGTTTTGGCATCTAGATAAGTATGCTTATGTGCTATGTGTTATGTGAAAATACGTGCCTTGCATGTCTACTTGCTTTTATTTATATTTGCTTATATAGATGAATGTACGTCACCGTGGCTAGTCCAATGCTAGTCATGGTCTTCCCCCTCGAACTCTCGCAAGTCCAATGCTTGTGAAAAAGCGTTAGTGAAGGGTTAGTCCAATGCTAGACCCATTAGGGCCGTCCCCGCGCTAGCACATACTTGCATGCCTTCATTACATCTTCATTCATTCTTTCCTTTTAGTTTTACATTTTGCATGACCCTTCACTCCTTTTCCCTTACATATTTAGGATTACATTTTCATTTAGATTAGCTCATTTTCTTGTATAGGTTAGGGAGTCACTCTTTTGGTAAAGAGGATGGACGAGTTTGGCTATACATAGCCTTAGCACGCTCATTCTTTTTCTAACCAAAAGGAAAATTAAGTCACGAACATTAGTCCCCCGTACCCGTCTTGCTTGCATTCCTCTAGGGTTCATGCATTTCATTTATCCACTATCACATGCACTTTTACTTCATATTCTATCCCTTTTTCCACATTTTCGCTTCACACAACTTTCATTTTGCACGTTTTCACTCTGCCACTTACACTTTATATACTATCACGTGCACACACGCACTTTCATACTATCACTTTACTCACCTTACTTTTGCACACTTCCATTTACACACTATTGTTTTTTATTATTATTATTATTATTACTACTTTTTCACTTCACGCAAACTCACATTTTTACATTGCGTACATTCATTTCATTCATTTTTCGTCATTAGCATTATTCGTGACCTCTCCAAAGAGTCATTATTGGGCATCACTATTAATGTGATTGGCACTACTCAAGCTTTGAAGAGAAATTTTGCCCCCCGATGTCCCCCTAGGTCTAGGTTTTGCATTCATATAGTGCATCCAAATGTGATAAATTCTTTGGTTAAAAATAAGAAAATCCTTGACTAAATCACGCAACTAGCCTTGGCTAGGTCGAAGGGGTGTCTTGGATTTTTATCCTTGCCTTCCCCTTCGTCAAATGTGACTCCCGAACCTTTCCTTTGATTTTCGTGGACTAGGAGTCGTTTAAAAGGGGTTTTTCTACTTTTTTCCTTTGAAAACTCATTTTAGGTGACTTGGTACACCTTAACTCAATACCAAGTGGCGACTCCGATTTTTGTTCAAAAAACCCTTTTTAAACTATTATTTTGGGTCAAATCGTCCCATTTTCAAGTCCCATTTAGACCCATATTTTTCTTCATTTTCTTTGTAAATCAAAAATTCACTTTTCAAACTATTTATTTTCTAAAAAATGGGGAGCAACAGCACTTAGCGAGACACCCGTAAGATCATGCACCTCTACGGATTTCTTTTGCTACTCGCTTTGACAACAAACTGAGGTCATTTCGATTCTTGAACGTTTGGACTTCTCAGGCAGCTTTGCTAGAGGTAATTAGAGGTGCTTGGGATAGACCAGTGATTGGGACTCCATTGCGCGTCTTGTGCTTAAAACTAATGGCAATCCGGAAGGCTATCCAGGAGTGGAACAAGAACACTTTTGGAAATGTTTTAGATACAGTTCGGGTGGCAGAGGCTGCGGTTCGAAGGGCTAAGGTAGAGGTGGAGGGCAATGACTCTGAGGTGTTGCAAGCTGGACTTGATAGGGCTCAGGCGGACCTAAGTCAGGTGCTGTTAATTGAGGAGCAATTCTGGAGGCAAAAGACCCGAGTGAGGTGGGTTCAAAGTGGGGATTGGAATTCCAAGTTCTTTCATGCGGTAGTGAAGAAACGAAGGGTTTAGAGCACCATCCATTAGACTAAGAATTCACAGGGTTCCTGGGTGGAGAAGGATGAGGACATAGCAAACGAGGCGATCAAGTTCTTCTCGGACCTATTCTCTGAACCTACTGTCCCTGTACCAGAGATGCTGCACTTAATTCCCCATTGATCACAGAAAAGGATAACAAGATCTTGGAGCATGTCCCATCCATGGAGGAGGTTCGACGAGTGGTTTTTGCAATGGACGGGGCGAGTGCTGCAGGATCGGATGGATTCACGGGTAAGTTCTTCACGCTTTCCTGGGATGTTATTGCCCAAGATGTCTATAATGCGGTGCTGAGCTTTTTCTGTGGGGCTGAATTGCCTATGTTTATTATTTCCACCTCTATTGTGCTTATCCCTAAAGTGTCAAATCCCCAGGAGTTTTCAATGTTTAGACCGATTAGTCTCTGCAATTTTTTTTAATAAGCTGCTATCTAGGCTCTTGGCTGACAAGCTATCCTTTATTTTGCCAAAGATTATCTCCCCCCAACAAACAAGTTTTGTTAAGGGGCGGACTATAACGGAAAATTATTTGTTGGCCCAAGAAATGATGTCGGGTATTGGCAAGTCTGCTAGAGGGGGCAATGTTGCGTTAAAGTTGGACATGTCTAAGGCATACGATAAGGTGTCCTGGTTTCATATTGTTAATGTGTTGCGGAGGTTTGGGTTTGGAGAGCTATTCATAGACAGGGTTTGGTGATTGCTCTCTAATGTGTGGTTCTCAGTCATTGTCAATGGTGCATCGCATGGATTTTTTAAGTCGGCTAGGGGGTTGCATCAGGGTGATCCATTATCGTCGGCATTATTTGTCATAGGTGCTGAAGTGCTGTCGCGAGGTGTAAATAACCTTGCATTACAACCAGGGTTCATCGAGTTTAGAGTTCCACACGGGTGTCCTCTTATCACCCATTTGGCTTTTGCTGATGATGTAATTATATTTGCGAATGGTTCATCCAATTCTCTGTGTCGCATTATGCGGGTGTTGGAGTTGTATCATCAATCCTCGGAGCTGCTGGTAAACGCTCAAAAAAATGGTTATTTGATTCATCCATCACCGCCTCTGTCTCGACGAAGGTTGATTGAGCGGGTCACGAAGTTTGCCTAGCAAGCTTTTCCAATTCGCTACTTGGGATTCCCTCTATACTTGGGCAGGGGTAGGTCTTCGTATTTTGGGGTAGTGAGCCAAACTATTTTGGGAAGGGTGCTGTCATGGAAGTCAAGGCTTCTCTCTCCAGGCGGGAAGTTAATCCTTATCAAACATGTTCTTGCGGCTATACCCGTCCATTTGCTTTCGGCTGCGGTGTTGCTATGCGGACCCGTAAAATTTTCCTTATTTTATACCATTTAATTCTATTCCTTTTCATGCATTTTCTTTATTTTATTTTACTACCTTATTTTTCTAGACATTTTATAAGTGAATATAGTTTTCAAAACATTTTTCTAGTATAAGTTAGTTCGGGTTAATTTGGAAGTGTATTAAGGACGTGGGACCCGCTAGTGCGGTAAGTGCGATAAAATTTTGACGATTAGGTTAAGTTTCGTATTGAGGGATATTATTTTACAAGGTGCTAGGAGATAACTAGAGGTTAGTTATCTAGGTTAAGTTTGGTAGACAAAGGGATAAGAATAAACTTAAGAAAGACCAAGTGTCATGAAACCATTGGATGGGGACTTTGACCAAATTTCTTTACCTTTACTAAACATCAATTTTGACCAATTTTTCTTCATTTCTCACCTTGCTTGGCCGACTTTTGGAGAGGAGAAAAGAGAGGAAATACTTCATCTTGCACTTCAATCCCTTGCTTCAATCTTGATTTCCAACCATTGAAATTGTAGATTACTCCATCAAAGTTGCTTACTAAGGAGGATTAAAGCTTCTAGTGGAGGGATTTGTGAAAGAAAAACCCTAAACTATCATCTTTCTTGAGGTGTCAAGGTACTTTGCTTACAAACTTCCTCTTTGTTCATGCTAATGTCAAATTAGTGGTTTTTGGTGACTAAGGATGCTATTTTGTGGAAGGTTTCATGGTTTAGAGTAGAGTTGTAGTAAATTTCAGATTTTATTGGTAATTTTTCTGTTTTTATATGATGTCTATGGTTGGCCATGGAATGATGGCTTGATATGGTCTAAAGTGGAGCTTTTGTGTGTTAGTTGTAGTTGTTTGCGGAAATTTCAGAAATTATGCGGAAATTTCAGTTTAGGGTTTCAATCTGCCCTGTTTTTACACTGTATGTTCGACCATGTTGAAGGCTGAATCAGCCCTTGGCCAAAACATGAAAGTTGTATATATATGAGTTAGCTATCTACCTACAAAATTTCAGATCGATTGGAGTACTGTAGCATGTGAAATGACCAAAATACCCTGACTGCCCACAAGTCTTGTTTCACGGACAGTTTTCTGTCCTCACTGAAATTTCGATTTTTGACCATGAAAATGCATGATTTGGCTTTGGAGGTCTTCATAAGAAATGTAGGTATATGTCTTGGCTTCGAAACGCCATAAGATTCGTTTCAATCCGATAAGTGTCTTCAGTTGTGCTTATTATGCCGAAAGGTGTGTTTTATAGTCTATGATTTGTATGTGGTTGAATTGAGAGGACATTGGTGTGATTGTAGGATGGAAAAGTAAGGAAATGTAGAGGATATGCTGTCCAAATTTTGGGAATATTGGATTTCTTTGAGTTTGGTTTGGTTTGGGATCTATAAGAAGGGCTTTTGGGGATTGTTCGAGCCCTAGGTCTTCATGTTACCTTTTCGTTCCCAAAATCATGTTTTGCACCCTTGCATTAGTACTTATTTGGAGAGGTATACGACTTGTAGTCGAGCCTCACTTATGCATCTTATTTGCTAGAATTGTGGCTGTGGGAACCATAATTGTTTCCCTTGGTTATTCTAGGATTTCTGGATGACTAAAGTCATACGTTGGTTGACAACTTTTGAAGTATCTTTACGTGAACCGGTGAGTGTACCATTCCCCTGATTTGTTGCTTAACTGGTTTATCTGTACTTGCAATTTGTGACTCGATTAACTATGACTCCTGTTTATTCTATATGAGACGAGGGTGTACTTTATCACACTCGTTTCTCTTGCTTGTTTACTAGTTCCTGTATCAATTTGAACTTGTTATCTATGCCTGTTATGATGTCGTTTGGAAGTGTATCCAATGACCTTCCTGTTAAACCTGAGCTCAACCTCATGGGGAGTCAATTGAATCGAGCCAGCAATAACTTGGTTGAGGAAAATTGACAATCCATGGGTGCCTGTTCTTGGGAAATCTTTGGGTATGCCTGTTCTTACAAAATCTTTGGGTATTGGAGACTCTGGATTTCCGGTATACTCGAGTATTACCATTCCTGTTCCTGTTTGGCGTTCGGGCCCGGTAAGGGGTATGTTTGCTGATCGGGATTTTGGCGTAAGCGGGGTCTACGGACATGAGTGTTTCATTAAACGTTGACGGAGGTCAACGAGGCTGGATCAAGTATTGCAACGGGGATTTGGCTCTTGAGAGCCACCTGTATCCTTTAAATTGTGGTGCTTGTTCATTTCTCTTATTTGATGTGTATATGTGCCCTAAAAGTGTTTTCTCATGATTTTTACTGTTTATACTTTTGGTACCTCATTGAGCTTCTAGCTCACCCCATTCCGTTATCCTTGTTTTCCTTACAGGGAGCCATATTTTGGAATTTCGATGTTTTGAAGAATGAGTTGAGCTAGTTAGAAATTCTTTTGTTCTTTTGGTATAGCTCCTCGACAATTTGGAAACCCTAAATGTATCTTAATACAATGTTTCCTTTGGATGTGTAAACTTAATAATATGTATATTTTAAAGAGTTTCTTCATGTTTATGTAGCATATGTATTTGGGAATGTACATTCTCTCATGTTAGACAAAGTTTACTTGTACTTGGTTGGATTGTGGACGAGTGCGGAAGTTGAATGAGGAAAGCAGAAAATTTTGGAGGTTACTGTTCACAGAATCCATCCAAGTATCCGGCCAGTTCTTGGCCGGATATCCAGGGGATTTTTGAAATTTTGGGTTGAGCTACTGCCTCCAATCCGTCCAGGAATCCGGCTGGATTGTGACGTGGCAGTCACTGTTCATCCGCGGCTTGTTTTCGTTCTTCGTTTCATTTTTTTCGATCGTTGTAGCGCTCGAGCACTGTAGTATCTTTCAGAACAAGTATTTCAAGGTGTGATTAGCTTATTGTATCTTTTAGTTCGGCTCAATTGGGTTCTGATTATTATCTTCTCGAAGTTCTTTTGAGCGTTTGGTAGGGTTTCCGTTTGTTCCGGATCCGTAGTCTCGGCGAGAGTTGGGCAAGCTGTCCGCCGAACCCTTTGGTTCGCCTTAGGGCGAGGTGGGGCTGTCACAGTTGCTGAGCTTGGTATTCGCAATGATCGAACAGGCTTGTGCAAACTTCTTGTGGGGATCACTAGATGAGAAATCAAAGTTCCATTGGATACGATAATCTCCCTTGTGCTACCCGGTGGAAGAGAGTGGCGCAGGATTTCGCAGACTTAGGGATGTTTACAGAGCCTTTTCGTGCAAATTATGGTGGAGGTTTCAGACTGGATCTTCGCTTTAGGCAACGTTTTTGCAAGCTAAATACTGTAGGGAGAAGCATCCGTGTGAAGTCCCATTGAGTTTATCTGCTACGGCTACTTGGAGACGAATGTGGAATGTTAGTCGACAGGTGGAGTTGTCAATGTTATGGCAGGTTAACAAGGGCTCCTGTCACTTCTAGTATGACAATTGGTTAGGCAGTGATGCTTTATTTCTTAGGTCGACAGTCATCCTGGATCTCACTTTTGGGGACTTTATCACAAATGGGGAATGGGATGTACAGTTGCTCTCTCTCGAGCCTTACCAACAAGGATTATCCTCTCAATCTTACAACAGCCGATACCTGTAAAGGGTCGTGCTGATGAGGCTGTATGGATGTCGTCGACATCTGGCAAATTCACGCTAGCCTCGACTTTTGGTGAGGTTCGTCAGGCCCGCAACATTTCTGTTGTTCTATCACGGGTCTGGTATCATCGAATTCCATTGAAGGTTTCCTTCTTCATGTTACGATTATTGATAGGAAGGTTACTGTTGGCAGATACGCTATGTCAGCTTGGTTTCCAAATGCCTTCGAAGTGTCTTTGTTGTCGGAGTCCATCCTGCGAAACTATTGAACATGTGTTCTCTATGGGGCAGTTGGCCATGGAGGTATGGGGTTATTTTGAGAGTGTGTGTGGGGTAACTTGTACAGGGTCCTTACTGCGTGCTCGAATAGGTGCATGGTGGTTTGTTGAGCAGAAATCGGAGAGGAGGCATTTTCTGTTTACTATTCTCCCTAGAGTCATATGGTGGCATATTTGGAAGGTTAGGAATAAAGGCGTCTTTCAAGGAAAACCATTGCATCCGGCAGCTGTTGTTCATGCCATATTCAGGGAAGTAAAGATGGTGATGGAGATTCAATTTAAGGGCAAAGTTGGGGCACATACGTTTCAGCATTTATATGATTGGTCAGTTCTCCCAGCGTGTACTTTTGCTTTCAGTTGGTGCGTTGGACAGTGCCGAAGATTGGGGTGGTAATGCTCAATACGGATGGGTGCTCAAAGGGCAACCCAGGTCCGGGTGGTAGTGGTGGTGTCCTGCGTGACTCATCAGAAAGTCCTCTATTTTCATTTTCGGCTTTTCTTGGGGAAATCTCCAGTTTACATGCTGAGACTACAACCCTTCTTATTGGGCTTCGCGAGTGTGCTCAAAGGGGATTTCGCAATGTGGGCGTCCATTTAGATTCCTTGGTTTTGGTGGGGATTCTGCGAAAGTAATTCCAATGTCCTTGGCGCATCCGAAAGAAGGTTTGGCAGATATGGCAGTTGTTGGGTGACTCCCCTAGGATAGTTCACTGCTATAGGGAGATGAATAGAGTTGCTGATATTTTGTCTAATGTGGGAGTTACTCACCCTGAACAGCAGGTTAGGGTTTATGAACACATATGCTTGATTCCACAGTTGGCTCATGGCGAAATTCGTCTAGATAGATTAGGATTGCCTTCAATTACGAAGGTACGGATGGTATAGTCTCTATGTTGGGGTAAGGCTTGGATCATTATCGTAACTTTAAGCTCATATAAATAAATTACGGGGTGGCGCCTAGCCCCGTGTTCGGGGTTAGCCAAAAACAAAAAAAGTTAGCTATAGAAACTAGTATCACCATTCAAAAAAATAATGCTCGATGTATCATGCAAAATATGATCTAGCAACACCATAAAAGTATTGGAAAAAGACATATACTCAGCTAGAATATCATTGGCAAACAACTTTTGAAGAGAAAACAAATCATGAAATACTGAATTTTGCATGTCATCCGAAAAGATTTTGTATCAAACACTTAAAAAGTGCCAGTAATTCGAGCCACAAAATCAGGTGTAAATACAAATATGGCATCTAAGAACTTGCTTTAAATTTCAGCTAATAGAGTTTAACAACTTTAAAACTTCAACTCTATAAATACACTCGAAACAGCAATGCAATAGCTTACAATATACAATACTCCAGATTATAATAACTCTATGTGAAATATGCTAAAAAAGTTCATGCCATCAAGAAGACAATTTTTTCCTTCTATATTTTTGAGATTGTTTATTTTCTAACGTCATTAAAAATAAATCTAAATTCTAAAAATATCTTATCAACAAAAATGCCCATCCACTAGACTCCTTGAAAAACTAATACACAATAACAGAAAAAGTATTAATCATAAACTTTTAAATTAGTACAAAATTTCGAAGATAAGTAAGAAAAACAAGAATCTTATATAGACAAATGATGTAAATATATAAAATCACTTGAACATAGGTGTGATACACACTAGGATTGGTAGTTATCATCTTCAAAGTATTATTTCACCCAAATTACTATGGTGGACCAAGATTATCGCACTTTGACTAGATGATTTTTCACATGTTCTGCGGAGCATATAATTCCGAAGTTATCTTTCAATGCATCTACCACATGTGAATGAACTTAGTTTTAACCTATTATTAGGCATATTCCCAAGTTTTTACCTCATCGGTAAGAATCTTAAGCATTAAACGCTCCACAGACTTAACCACTGAATTGTTTCTCTCTTTTCTTACCCTTCGTAAAAAAAAAATTTCAATAGTCATCGCTAATAAAAATAGACTTATAAATCAAGGAACAAATTGGATATTAAGGAATTCATAGAAGAAAGTTTTTTGAAATATATCCAAAATTAAAAGTGAATTTTAACAAAAAAAAAATATCTATTTACAACTTGTCTTAACTGATCCAAGAAGCTAAACACTTAGAAAAAAACTACAACCACTATCTATATTATCTATTTTATCTTCTTTTCGTGTTATCTACATATATAGCATGAGCAATTGTTTCCTTTTTCCATGCCCATTCTCCGTTTTCTATTTGCCCCTCACTTTTTGTTTAATAAGACTATGTGTGAAATGCCTGTTTGGTCAAAATACTTGGAGGTTTAGATTCTTGTTGTTAAATAATCTCTTTCATGAATATGTCATTTGGAGCTATACCCGCTGCATGATTGTGTATGACACAACATGCCAGGATCATATCCACTTTAGTTTAAAAATCCCAAAATGGATCATTATCCATCACTTTAAAATCATTTCTTTAAGACACCAAAGTCTTATTTGATGGTTATTCTCAAGGAGGAATGACAAAGATTGAAAAGCTCCTTTCCATTTTAAAAGGATTATCAACATACTCTTTTAGGTGATATTGAACTCCAGAATAAGGAGGAATAGACCTATTATGAATGTCATATCCAACATCTACAAGTTAATACTTGTCTAAAATTGAAAAAAATAGTTACTTTTGCCTAATCTAATAGTGTTCTACATAATTGTATACCTGACATAATTTAAGAATGGTATCTTGGGGTACTTGTAGACCACCTAGTTTATTGAGAGTATCTTTCAAAGTACAAGGCTCACATGCCAATTCTTTCAATGCCAATTCTTTCAACCATTGAGCACATGTGAAAACTTGAGGGTCAAAAGGAATAGCAGTTAAAACATTTTGAGTCGGGTTAATCTTTCGACCTCAAAATCTACCTTGAATTTCAAGGGGTACACTTGCAACAATATGTGTCCCATTTATAGCCCCTACACAATCCTATTTTATGATTTAAATTAGATACAAAATAGTTTCTATTATTCAATTTAATAAATAAAGTAATTTTATACTTTTAATCGGGAAACAAAAGAATATATATATATATATTAAAAGATGGACTTGCTTATTCATAAATTGTGAATGCAAAACCGGTTATAACTGAGGTTTTTTTCCAATTATTTTCTTTTTTTTTTTGCTGACCTTTAAACAAAAAAGGATTAAAAAGAAAAAGAAGACTTCCTAATTGTGTTAATCTAGGAAGATAACCATGAAGGCAACCTAAATGCTCAATTCCGGCGCATGGCTGATGACGGTTATCTTTGTGGTAGTTATTACTATGCAAAGCAAGTACAACCAACAAATAGACAAATTCCGAAAGCCTTAGCAATTTCTCCCCAGAGACTCTCGTATCCAACGTTGAGAAAAGCATACCTAGGGTTTTGATAATTTGGTTGAATCGGTGAAATGGCGATCCTTGAGGAAGTTCCCCCAGTTGATTTTGAAGCCAGAGAGTCCGCTCAGGGCCGCACTTATGAAGAATGCTCCAGTCAAGATGCGAATCTTTTAGCTTCAACTGTTCCATCATGTTTGGAGCTTGGAAATTCTGATTCTTTAATTTGGATTCCTTTCTTATTTTGTACCACATGCACCCAATACAATACTTCTCATAAAGAAGACAATGGTCATAAATTAGATGTTCCACATTCCAAGATTCCTTCTTCCATCCTGTCATGCTGCAGGTAAGTGGATTCGCTGATTATAAGTCATTGTCTCAAAGTCTTCCCAAATGTTTTGTACTATTATGTAAAAAGGGGAAAATTAGTCTAACAGAATTTTAGTTGTTTTAAGACCTTGGCTTTATGACTTAGACCTTTTCGACTTAGACCTTTTCTATCAATTTCTTATGCTGCATTACTTATCATGTAAAATAAATTAGACATTTGCTTTGCAATGCACTCTTGCATAGAGAAGAATCAATGAATCATGGCACAATTGCCTTAAAAAAACCTAAATCCTCATAATATTTTCGCCATTCATTACTCATTAGTTGCAAACATTCGTATTGTTATCGCTTGTGACTCCGCTTCGCCTTTCTCAACTTGATGCCATCAATCTCAACTCCAAGTCGATACCAACAGTCTCATCTGGTTTACATTTCTCCATTTTTTTCTTTTTCTTTTTCATTTATTTTTTGTTGGTACTAGTAAGTGTAAACTTCTAAATGGAATTAGCTTTACTCTTGGAGGTTGGCTGGCTCTATATATATGGCTTGAAATGTATCTTCTTATGAGATCAAAATTTAATTTTTAGGGAAAGCTCTTTAGAAAATATGTTTTTTTGGCAAAGTTATAGGAGAAGTCTCTGCTAAACATTTCAGAAATGATATAAAATGAAAGGGAAAACATGTCTTAAATCCAGACCTACATTTGGTGTCTTTTCCTCTTACATTCTTATCCCTATGAATTGAACATGGCATGATCATACATCATGAACTTATTAGCTTAGCAAATGTAAAGTCAAGAATGATAAAAATATAATAAATATGGATATTTATGCATGCAAAATAAATAGTTTGTTACTAGAATAAAGTTTTTAAAAATCTAATATTTTAAGACTCGTTAAAATGCAATTTAAACTTTAGAAAGAAAGTCTTCTTTAAGAGATACAAAATTTCACTCTTATCATCCTTTAGTAGTTAGTTTATATGCTATTTAGCTACAATAATAGAGTTACTAGGATCTTCTATATTAGAAAATCCTTCTTCCCTACTCTTTTCACTATCAATCTCACATTGAATGAGCCAACTATAGTTTGAACTATGAAGCAGCCAACACCTTTTAAAATATCATATCGATTATATATCTAAAAACTTATAATTCAACTTATTCAATACCAATATAACTATTACGCTTAATTTAAATGCAACAACAACTCGTAAGTGGTGAATGAAGTACTTGGAGTTATATTCAACAAGTTGAATTATGTATTTCATAACTTGAATCGTCTTCATCCAAATATCTTAGGATTTTCTGTCTCCCCTATTGTTGTGCCTAAATAAATTCCAATTCTATTTGCTGTAGATTAGATTTAACTCTAGCAATATGTTTGATAAATAAAAATAACAAAGTTTTATTACTTATCCTCAATTATTGAGAGTGGAAAATTACAAATTGACTATACTACCAGATTCATATAGCTGCCAGCCAAACAAATAAAAACTTGTTTGTCGTCAATTAAACAATATCAGGGCAACTAGGCAAGTAAAAGTCATCAAATACAAATTAATTAACATGGATGATATTCAACCACATAGAAGAGATCTATATAAATTAAACATGTCTAAAATCTAATGATGTACAGAACATAGTATCTATAATAGTAAAAAACAAATGTAGCAATAGTAGCAGGCTAGGAGTCCTTAAGTCGGGGATGTTCTTAAGTCAAGGATGATTCAATACCTAAGGAAACTACACTTCAACCTCAAATTTCAAGTCCAAACCATTCATGGGTAAATACAGGCAAAAAATCTAACAAAATTTTTCAATAATTTTTCTTTGAAAATATTTACAAGCTATCCATGAAAAGAAACTCATGTAAAAGAATATTACATCTATATTGTCTAAATGCTTTCGATTAAAAATAGAATATAATTATGTAGCATGTGACTCTCTAAATTTCTTATTCATAAATGAAAAAATTTCTATAGAGAGAGAGAGAGAGTAATTTGATTCAATCTCAAGTTTAAGCAACTTAGAATGCACCCTCAGATCAAACTAATAGAACAATACATCATACATGCTATAGGAATTTGCACCAACTGCTATGTATACACAAGAATTTAGCATTATTGATAATACACTATAGTTCATTGTTCATACAAAATTCACTGATATCATCTTTATCCTCAATGTAGTCCTTATTAACACTAAAGAGGGACTTAAACAAACAAACCAAACTCTAATATTAAATAGATTTAAGTTGCACTGACACATTTTTACAAAGAAACTTTTTTAGGGAAATCACTTGTAGCTATATACATCTAACAAGTGACTTATCAGTAAAAAGGCAAAATTGAATACTAAGGACATCAATGGAATGATCTAAACATAGGACAACAAAACTAACATTGTAAATAAGCAAGAAAAATTGGACCAAGTATGAATTACAATGAAATTAAGTAGGAGGAGAAGGATTAGAAATACAGAGAGAATCAAGAACTTCTTGAGAAGAATAGGAAAGCCTCTTCTATTACAATAAAATAGTAGTACTAGTAATATTTTCACCACAACTCTCCATAGCTTATTTTCCTAGTTCTAACATTGCAAGAAAATTAGCTAAGAGCATTTAATTAATCATGTGAAATTTCAAGGAGGTAGGGGAATAGGTCAAAATAAAAGGACCAGCTGAAAAGGGGATTCAGTCTGAAATCTGAATTAAAGATTGAGGCAGAGCATTAAATTCAAGCAAACAATATTAGTAAAAACTTGAAAATGTCTCAAGTATCCTTCCATCTTACCCCATAAATAAAAATATTTGATCAAGTTCCAAAAATTCAAGTTCACTAGATGACAAAATTCTATAAGTCAGTATTTATAATGCTAGATAATCAATTACCACCATCTATAGTTAAAAACTAATTATTAGTATATAGACAAGATTAGCCTCTTGGTCGTAAGATTGAAGTGAATGATAAACTAGCTAAAATCCTCAAAATCTGAACCAATTGATTGAAATAACCAAGGATTAAAGCCCAAATATCTAACTCAACAAGAAACTAAAGCAACACAGTAATACAATTTACCAAGTATGCAAAATTCCAAGGGCTTCCATGATTATAGAAAAGAGAAAAACTCAAATCTCGAGTAAATTTAGTCTCATAATTTTCAGAAATTGTAGCAACAAAACAATAATAATAAAACCTTGATTTGGAACACTAGACAAAACCATAATTTTTACAAAAAAATGTCAATGATTCTTTTGGAGGAAAAAAACCCTAAACTAGAAATCTCTGAATGAAAGAAATTTTATCTTAGAGATATCTCTGGAATTGAAAATGATGAGTATTGCCCTTGTTTAGAATTAGATATGATTGCCATCCTCGGAGGTAATTCAAATTATCAGTCATTTCATACCGGAAGGTAGTTTCTTTGTCTCCGGGGATCTTTTTCTCTCATTTCATCTTTATAACTTTGGAGTTTTTTTTTATTTCATCTCAAGAGACCGGAGACACGCATTCTTAAATGAAACCAACTCTAGTAAGTCAAAAGGGTAAGCTATTTTCCATCATGTGAAGCAAATTGTTTTCCCACAATAAATATTTTCCTACCATAATAAATGGCCAAACATCGAAAAATATGAAAATTGTTTTCCAAAAAAAAACATTTTCCATTAAAAAAACAGACCTCAAATGAAAGATTTATTCTATTGGAAAACATTTTCCTACGTTATAAATGTATCAAACACAAGAAAATTCAAATAATATTTGGCAATTTGTGTGACATCCCCACCTTCTCTTAGAGTGTACCCCAAAGGTTAGCAGACTGTCTGCCTAACTCTCGCCAGGACTACTAAACCAAAATTCACACACAATTTAACTTCCATTCATCAACCAAAAACTATATACAATGGAATCACTAAAGAGTCAACTTAAAATACAAACCAAAATATTCAAACTTATACAAATACTTGTGAAGTTTACTAATACAGAGAAGCTTACACAAAAAAAAACTAAAACTAACTCAACTTTTTCCCAAATCACGCTCTCAAAACTTTGTCCCCTGTAAGGAAAATAAAGGGGAAATAGAGTGAGTTTTTTCCCAATGAAGTGCCAAAAAGTCACGCAGTCACAAATCACAAAACTAAACTTTTAATTGATTAAATATAAGCATCAAATAATGACATAAATAAACACCACAACTCATACAGAGCATTCAAGTAAAAGGATACAGATGGCTCTCAAGAGCCAATTTCCTCGTTGCAATAACTTGTTCCGAACCTGTTGACACTCCGTGTGACGACCCCACCTTACCCTAGGGCGTACCAAAGGGTTCGGCAGACCGCCTGCCCAACTCTCGCCAGGACTCACTTACTCGTATCACGTGCATACAACCATGGACTATAAGAATATCGTGATTCCAACTTATAATTTACATTGATACACAATTAAGATACAAAGTCTCAATATACCCAAACTGGTTCAAAGTGTACACAATTTAGATACTAAACGTTCTATTCGAGTAATAGCGCGAGTACAAGTCAAAATCAAAACAACTAGACTACACTAGTCTTTACATATCCCACGCTTCCCTCGTACCCCTGTAAGGAAAACAAAACTAACGGGGGTGAGCCAAAGCTCAGTGAAGTTCCAAATATCAAATTAGCCATCAAACAAAGTAATAATCATGTAATAGTGAAATAGCGAGCAAACAAGTCCAATCGAGGAGATGACATTTCAGGTAAACAAGAATAGATAGATCATATTCACATGTAAGGATACAGTGGCTCATGCCTCGGCTCCATCCCAGCTTGATCGATTGGTAGTTGACACTCCGTCAACTTTCAAGTAATAACTAGCCCATAAAGAAAACCCCACTTCACGCCAGTCTCCGTCCACCAATCAACCCCCTTACCCGGGCCCGCACGCCACACAAAACACGGGTGGTAATACTCGAGTATACCGATTAGTTGAGGAGATAACACTCCATTCGACATTACTAGTTACCCAAGATTCGTTATCTAATCGACCAGGCCCTTGCCGGCTTGACTCGATTAACTAGCCACAGGGTTTCTGGAATTCCAGACAAGACAAAATTTGTATGCAAGTATATCATTTCAAATGAAATCATGGAATAATAACAAGTTTGATTAGGGCAAGTGCGATAAAGTACACTCTTGCCCTAAAATTTCACGTACATAACATGTAATCACATTGATCACGTATCAAATGCAAGTATCAAGCGCAATTCGATATTTGAAAGCACTCACCAAAACAAGTATAGTGTTTTTAGTGGTCTCGTCCAGATGACACTCCTGGCTTGGAGTCCAGATCTGCGATAAAAAGTTGCTTAAGAACTTGGAAAATCATGTAAGGTTCGAAACTTAGACGTTTCATTCAATAATAATCAAGAAATTGAAATTCGTTTGGAAAATATCCGCAA
This sequence comes from Coffea eugenioides, assembly GCF_003713205.1. Lineage (NCBI taxonomy): Eukaryota > Viridiplantae > Streptophyta > Magnoliopsida > Gentianales > Rubiaceae > Coffea > Coffea eugenioides. The sequence goes on from NC_040041.1 coordinate 31,874,522, forward strand.
ATCACTCACGCTTTTCAAATGGTAAATTTTGGTATCAATTATACTTGGAAATAGCTTTTAAGTCGAAAGTGCAAGGAAAACGGATTTACATTGGTTATTATGTCTTTTCCTCAATGGTACAAGTTCGGCTAGGTCTTAACGTATAACCCTCAATAACCAAGGTAGCCAAAGTCCTAGATGGCCCAAGTGATATTCATATCAACTCTACCCAAGTCGCAAGTGTTTCTATAGTCCTCGAGCGTAAATTTGGGCAACATGCCCTTTGTGTTTACCTAATTTTCCACCCATTTTGGCTTCATTATTTTTCTCATTCAAGCCCAAGTTTATACACAACACAAATCCATTTCAATAGCCGTTCCATAGGCTGAAGACAATACAAGGACATAAATCAACTAATAACAAATGCGGAAATGAAGTTTACAAAAGACAGATTTGACGGGTTTTTACGGAAAGGACACATCTGAGGCTACGCTTATCGGATTGGTGTACAAATTATACCATTTCGAAGCTAATACGAATTCCTACAACTTTCATGAAGATCACTTGGTCAAATTTCCAGTATAACCTGGTCAAATTCCCAATTTACAGAGCCAACTTCCAACTATATGGCTAATTAACCGCACTGCACTAGAATGGTCATATCTCCGTCTACCAAGGTCTGTTTAAGGTGTTCTTGTAGGTGTTGAAAAGCTAAGACAGGGTACTAAAACTTTCATGTTTTGGAAAATGGCTAAATCAGCACGGATCCAAGTGAATAAACATGATAAACTGGATGAACTGACTAAAACGGAACACTGAAAACATCCTAAAATAGTGAGGGTATTTTGGTCTTTTCATAGGCCACGTTGCTCCGATTGAGCTGAAATTTTGTAGGTACCTATAAAATATCATTCTATACAACTTTCATGTTTTATGATAAGCCTAATTTGTCCTCTAACATAGTGAAATAAAACCGGACAGAATAGAGCTGAAATTTTCCAGAAACCTGGAATTTTGGGATTCAATGCAACCTTTCTTGATTTCTTGCTCCAATCATCACCACAACCACTTATATAAGCTTAAATACAACATATATCATCCATATAGCAAGGATATGCAGCAAATACCTCAAACCCTAACTCACATAAATCACCTTTAAATCATCATAACAACTTGTATCACCACTAATCCAACCAAAACAAGTATTATATAACAACTTAAACCAAAATAAAAGAACCAAAGCCATGGTTTAGCCTTATACCTCAACAAATGAAGCTTGTAAGAGTGATACTTCACCTCCTCTTGGAATTCTTGGTTCCCCTAGCTTCTCAAGCTCACAACTCACCCTTTAATCGGTTTAGAATTTTAGTTCTTCACTTAACACTCACAAACTCAAGATAAAAATGGCAGCTCTCACTTGGGTTTTTCTCTCCCTCTCTCTCGGCCAAACAGCAGAAAAAAATGAAGAAGAAATGCAGCTCCAAGGTGATAAGAAGGTTGGACAATTGGTCTTGGTCAAGACCCTTAATGGTGTGACACTTGTCACTACCAATTACCAAGCAAAATTTTCTTTTTCTTTCTTGCAATTTCAGCCCCAAAATACGGTCAAGGCTAGCTGGAAATTAAGGAGATATTTTGCTCAAATATTAATGAGCTTGTATGATAAGAAAGTGGTGATCAAGTGGTGTGTTCAATCGGTAGTGCACGGTATCCGTCGGTTCGCACCGTTTTTCCTTAATTCACGCGTACTAGGGTTTTTACTTCCTATTCACTAACTTTTTATCATTGCTTCTAATCACATATTATTTCTCACCTAAAAGTCACTCTTAAGCACCAAATTTGATCCTCGCACCGTACCGGATAATTACACTACCGAAAAACGTGAAAACCCTAACTTGCTCCAATCTTGAAAACAAAAAGTGAAACCTTGCTTTCTAGATTCATTTGCACTTATCATGGAATGATTGGGTAGTAGGGTTATAATAAATGAATAATTTCCAAATAAAAGGGTATTTTTGAGAAAAATATAAGAAATTTGCGAGTCCTCACACTCCGTCAACGTTTAAAGAGACAAAACAATGACCATAGATCTCCACTTTACACTAGTTTTTCGTCCACCAAACATGCTCCTTATCGGGCACGAACACCAAACAGAAATAGTGGTGGTAATACTCGAATATACCCAATCAAGAACAAGTATAGTTGATGAGATAACACTCCAATCGACTTAATCAAGATAGAGGTACTGAGACGGAATGAGAGGCACCACCCATTCGGATTGAGTGTGGTACATGCTGCTGCTCAGCACTAGGGTCGATGAGATAACTCTTCAATTGACTTAATCAGGATAAAAGTACTGAAACGGGATGAGAGGCACTTCCCACTCGAATTGAGTGTGGTATATGCTGCCGCTCAGCATTTACAAGTCAAGTACAAGTACAAACACAAGTACAAGTCAATCAAATTCAAGTGAGTACAAGATCATTCAAGAAGTGGAGAACGAGTGCAATAAAGTACACCCTCGCCTCATCAAGTTCAGAATTCAACACATAACACGTGGTATCATTCAAATCAAGATATCAAGAAACATGCACTTGACACTCACCATGTAAAGCAAAGCTCAAACGTCCGCCTCAGGTGCAAATCTTATGTTCACTTGCAAGTTCTAGAACCAAGTAATTAGAGTACAATGAGATTCACCACTACAAACCACCATTTAATCAAAACTACTCCCAAGTCCCAACTTAGAACTCCCAAGATGTTCCTCAAGATTTTCATATTTTTACCCCCAAAAGTCTTCCAAAACACATGTTTTCAATCTCAATTCAAAGGGAAAATCTAGATACATGTTAGTCAATGGTCCAGGTATAATATGGAGTGAAAAATGTTAAATTGAACCAAGAAAAGTGAAGGAAAGAATGCAAAGGAGAAGAATCAAAGTGACAGCTTTGACACCTCTCGGAATTTTGATCATAACTGGAGGTACACTTATCAGATTGAGATGAATTTTATTCCGCCCATATCACATTTCTTATGAAGATATCGAAATTCTTTTCATGCATTTTCGTGGTCGAAATAGCAATCACAGAGGCACAAGAAAGCCGTTGCCTCATATCAGGGCATTTGAGCAGTGTCGGGAAAATGGCTATAACTCAATGTAGAAAAATCAAAATCGAATGCCGTTGGTTGCATTTGAAACTAGATTCAAAGAGCTTTCCAACGGTATAAAATTTAGACTCTAATTCGGTTTTGATTAATACCAGAAAATCAGATAAGTTGACTGAAAATGCTCTCTGAGTTTCAGTCTATTTTGCAAACTTTCCAAAAAGAAAACAAGGAAGAAATTCATAGTTTTGGTTCAAATTCAACATACAAGTAAAGAGTGATGTGTTAACAAATTTCTTGAACAAGAACTTGCCCAAAATTATTAAGAAATAGTGGAAATCAAGGCTGAAATATCTTCCCCTATTTTGGACAGCAAAGGGGGGCGAGTGAAGCGAGGGGGGTCGCGTTTTTTTCCCACAAGAATTTTCCAAACATTTCTCCATCAAATCTTCCCAATTTTCCCGTAACAAATCCATGAGCATATCAAACAATATATGGCCAAGATTGTTAGTAAGAAAAACCATGAAAATTTGCACATAAACTACCCTTAACAAAAGATCAAATACTTGGTGGATATAGAAATTTCTTCCATTTTCACCAACAAATCACTAGAAATATAACTCAAATCCTCAAGAGTTTTATCAATCATTAACCCTTGGATATCGAGAAACAACAATCCACAAATTCTTGGCCAAAATTATCAATATTCAAACATACGAGACTATCAAGTTTCTAGTGCCAAAACTTCCATAAAAATTTCAAATCCACCATGGATCTTCCAAGATTTAACTTAAATCCACTTGAAATGTAAAAAGATTTGAGTAGCTCATCCACTTACCTCTCCCAAAGCTTCAACCCTATCAAGATCGGTCCAAGAAGAAAGCAAGAATCTTCTCCTAAAAGCTCTAACCTTCAAGCTTACTCAAGAATGTAAATGGGTGGTGAAGATCTTGGCTTGAAAGTGAAAATTTTGAATGAAAATCAAGTTTTTCTTTCCTCTCTTTTGCTCTCTAACTCTCGTCCCTCTCTCTCTCTATTTCTCTCTCTTGTGGTTCAAAATGAAAGAAAGAAATGAAAGGAAAAGAAAGGCAAGAAAGCTCTCTTTTTTTTAGACAAGATTGAAGAGTTGGCTTCTTGAATGGTGGTGCCACTAAATAAAATCTTGTGGTGTTTTGCTCCAATTATCTTCTTCACCAAATAATCTTAATAATCTTCTTCCTCAATCCCTTTTTCACTAAATGCCCTGAAATAACTCGCTAAAAGTCACATTCGCGCCACTCGCGCACTTCACATGCAATAGTTCTAAAAATTATGCAGATGCAAAAATCATTTCAAATTATTAATTAATCAAATAAATGAGGTGCAACTAGGTTAAAATGAAGTAAAATAGCAAGAATTTTGGGTCCCCACATTCTCTCCCCCTTAAAAGAATTTCGTCCTCGAAATTCATACCTTAGCTCGAAATCTCCAGATTTCTCTTCTGCATCCCTCAAGAATTGTAAAACCTATTCCACACTAGATATCATGTAAGTCGTGTATCCTTAATCTTTTCACGAGGAGCAAGATGATAATCTTTTCACGCGTTTTTGCAAATTCAATTACCTCATTAATAAGCCAATCATAAGTAATAAAGATCGCCTCAAGAAATTTGTCAGTCTACGTATTCCAATCCAAGAACAAATCACGTTATCCTTACCTCAATATCCCAATGGTCCTTAAGTACTCTCAATGAACTTTAATGTCTCGTATATCAAATTCGATAAGATCTTAACAACACAGTAATTTTGTTCTACTGGGTCTTAACTCTAATAATCTTTCAAAACGGTTAGGAAGAAACCTCAAGTAATTAATAACTTAAAAAAAAATCACATCCAGTTCCATACAAATGTATACAAATATCAAAACACTAAAGAATAAACCTTAAATTCAATAATATCTTATCATAGTTCTCTAGTCACTTACTCCAATACATTCAAACCTTACATCAGATATAATAAACCTCTTGGGTTCATTCCTCTCCACAAAGAGAGAATATAGTTTTATAAAAAAATAAAAATGTTTGAAATTTTTAAGAGAAGGATACAAAATTTTCAGAATAACGCTCGTAAGAAAAAATTCTTAAATTGTTGGTTGTTTGCAAAGAAACTCTCTTAGTTAACTCTAAAGTGGAAAGATAAGATGGGGAGAACATAAAATACTTAGTTAAAACCTTTTCTTTTATAAAAAATACGATCTTAATAACTCAAATTTCATGAAAATATCGTACAAGAAAATTACCCAAATAACTTAAACAAGAAAAACAAGATTGAAAATTCTAAATTACTCTTACAAGCACATTTATAGCAAATTTAAATATTAATATCTAAAAGGCGTAGAAAGGTAAAGAAATATATTATCGAATTGAAAATTTTTGAATTTTTCATCATTTTTTTGGTCAAACTTCACACGTAGCAGATAAAACTAGAATAGGAGGTTTTAAACATGAAGTACTGAGTTTTTTTTTAAAGTCAGATATAACAGGTTCCATTGTCAAAAGATGGATTAAATTCTTCCCATAAACTATCTAGCTTATATCTAAAACTCGAAGAACCAATTTACATTCCCTTTACTCATGGATCATTGAACCTTAACTACTAATCATAGGACAAAAGTCTTTCACTAACACATAAGTGAAAGTTTACAACTCTTAAACCCGGATTATCTTCATACACATACCATTATGTTCAAGCGTAAATAGAGTATTAAGTCATCATTACTAACATTCATTCGTCCCATGGACTAAAGTGAATCATCAAGTTACTTCGCAACCCAAACAATGACTAACTCACATCATGATCAGACACCAATGTATTCAACATATTTCTTTAAACCGTACTCCTATACTATTTATATCCTCAACGCCATTCTCCGGTTTCTATTTCTCACACAAGCCTAAGGCAATATAGGTATAAAAGGGTAAGGATCACGTAATCATAGATGCACTACTAGTAAATCATAATCCAAAATACAATTATCAGATTTCACAAGATTGATGCATATGATCACAGCAGGTACAAGTAAACATATAACAAGTTCAAATATATCAGAAATTAAGCAAGTTTGCAGTACTAGCACAATACACATTCAAGACAAGCATCAAATTTCAAATCGAACCACCATCGATAGAAACCCTAACCAGGGATTTACTCGCCTGGGCCATGACAATTTTCATAATTCCAATCTCTTCAATTTGTTCAACCTTAGATCTAGCACTCAGATCCTTCATGTCCTAACCTTCGCCATTACACTTTATCAAACTTTAGCCTCTCCATTTTATCTCTTAGTTGGCTTTCCCTTTAATCAATGCAGTTATGGAACTCCTAGAACTATCTACGAAATCATTAGTACACTCTTGCTCCTCGATCACACAAATTTCAGGCTCTCAGATGCGATCACTCTACATCTTCAAATCTCTCTCAGTTCTTACACCTGAAGATAGGTTTTCTCCTTGAAAATAAAAAATTTCATATTCAAATCTCGGATAAACTTTTTGAAAACGTAAGAAGAGCAATTAAAGTAACAAAATCTCATCAAATGCAGGATTTACATTACCAGAGCCCAAGTTCGTAATTCTTCCAAAAACTTAAGGATTTCTTGTTCAAAACATAGCCAAATTCAAGTGCGAGAATATATCAGTGTACAATCAAGAATTGGAAGATTTGGTTGGAAAACTTCAACCTCTTTCTCGGGTCCAGCATATATAAAAATCCAACAAAACTCATCAATTGCTCACCAATTTCTAGTTTTAAAAAAATCAAGTGGAATTTACATACATGTCAAGATTGATATATTATAAAGTACTTGGAGCACATAGGTGTTATTTTCAACCATCATTTGAAAATAAAACTAGTGCGTCTTAGTTTTTTTTTAAGATTCTAAAGAGGAAATTTTTCAGTAGGTAAATAGGTGGAAAATGCATTTTATTCCTTTGAAAACTCTTTTATTTTGGTTCAAAACTATAATATGTGGAATTAACTAGCAAATCTCGGTTTCTTATCTCCTATAACTAATACCAATATTTGCACCGATTCCTTCCATTCCTACAAGTAAAAAGATAATTCGAATCTCATTCAATCTTTCACTGCTAATCTCTCACATAATGTTTCCTTTCGATATAACACCACATAATTCCTCAATTTTGTTTCCACCAATCCCATATAAGAAACTCTCAAGTAACAATTCTCTTTAACCACTAGGATACAGTAGGTTCTCCAGTTCATGTAATATTCAAGTTAATCCCACAGTCCGACATCCTAAACTTTAAGCTTATGATACACTACAAAGATCTAAAACCTAAAACTCTGATACTAACTATAACAGTCCCACCTTCCCTTAGAGCGTACCCTAAGGGTTAATGGACTGCCTGCCCAACTCTCACCAGGACTACTAAACCAAAATTCACATAAATTACTAAAACACACAATTTAACTTCCATTCATCAACCCAAAACTATATACAATGGAGTCACTAAAGAGTCAACTTAAAAAACAAACCAAAGTATTTAAACTTATACAAATACTTGTGAAGTTTACTAATACAGAGGAGCTTACACAAAACAAAACTAAAACTAGCTCAACTCTTTCTCCGAATGACACTCTCAAAACTTTGTCCCCTATAAGGAAAACAAAGGGGAAACAGGGTGAGATTTTGCACAATGAGGGGCCAAAAGGTCGCACAATCACAAATCACAAAACTAAACTTTTAATCGATTAAATATAAGTATCAAATAATGACATAAATAAACACCACAACTCATACATAGCATTCAAGTAAAAGGATACAGATGGCTCTCAAGAGCCAATTTCCTCGTTGCAATAACTTGTTCCGAACCCGTTGACACTCCGTCAACGTTTAAAGAGACAAAACAATGACCGTAGATCTCCACTTTACATCCGTTTTTCGTCCACCAAACATACCTCTTACCGGATTTGAACACCAAACAGAAATAGTGGTGATAATACTCGAGTATACCCAAACTGTGAGGACCCGAAAATTTTCTTATTTTTATAGAATATTACTGGAATATTTAA